>NC_053022.1:214670715-214853695 GCF_003073215.2 Triticum urartu | reverse complement strand
CAAGCTTATTGGTGGACTCGAATGAAGCGCGAGATCGCTCAATTCGTGAATGAATGTGATGTCTGCAGAAGAGTGAAGGTAGAACACCAAAGGCCAGCAGGTCTCCTCCAACCTCTTGCCATTCCAGAATGGAAGTTTTACCACATTGAAATGGACTTCGTGACTGGGTTTCCAAAGTCCAAGCGTGGCAATGATGCTATATTTGTTGTCATCGACAAACTCACCAAAGTGGCTCACTTTCTGCCTATCAAAGAGTCGATCACTGCAGCTCAATTGGCGGAACTCTATACCTCTCGTATTGTCTCTCTGCACGGTATTCCTCAAGTGATATCTTCAGACCGTGGCAGCATCTTTACCTCGAAATTTTGGGATTCTTTTCAGAAGGCCATGGGCACTAACATCCACTTCAGCACTGCTTTCCATCCTCAAACAAGCGGTCAAGTCGAGCGTGTCAACTAGATTCTTGAAGATATACTCAGGGCTTGTGTGCTCGCCTTCGGCATGAAGTGGGAGGATTGTCTTCCTTATGCTGAATTCTACTATAACAACAGTTTTCAAGCAAGTTCGGGCAAGGCCCCATTTGAAATTCTGTATGGCAGGAAGTGCCGTACCCCTCTCAACTGGTCTGAAACCGGTGAACGTTAGCTTTTGGGTAATGACTTAATCACAGAAGCAGAAGAAATGTGCCAAGTCATTCGTGATAACCTCAAAGCAGCCCAATCCCGCTAGAAGAGCTACTATGATAGTAAGCACCGTGATTTGGCTTTCGAGATCGGAGATCATGTTTACCTCCGTGTCTCTCCTATGAAAGGTACTCGTCGCTTCGGTATCAAAGGGAAGCTTGCCCCTAGATACGTGGGACCTTTCAAGATTGTCAGCAAGAGAGGCGACCTCGCCTATCAACTCGAGCTTCCTTCAAACTTTGCAAATGTTCATGACGTGTTCCATGTCTCTCAGCTTCTAAAGTGCTTCAAGACTCCTGACCGCACCGTCAACTTCGAGGACATTGAGCTCCAAGAAGATCTCTCTTATCGTGAGCACCCAGTTGCTATTCTTGAAGAGACTGAACGCAAGACTCGCAACAAGTCAATCAAATTTCTCAAAGTCAAGTGGTCACACCATTCCGACCGTGAAGCTACCTGGGAACGTGAGGATCACCTCCGTTCTGAGTACCCGAAGTTCTTTTAGTCCTAGATCTCGGGACGAGATCTTTTCGTAGTGGTGGAGTGTTGTAACACCCCGGATGTAACTTTCCCTATTTGTACTCCAACTCTTGCCGTTTCCGGCGTTAAGTTATATTTATTTCTCGGGTTCGGGTCTTTGTCTCCGTGTGTTGTTTTCTTTGTCATGCATCTCATATCATGTCATCATGTGCATTGCATTTGCATACGTGTTCATCTCATGCATTCGAGCTTTTTCCCCGTTGTCCGTTTTGCATTCCGGCGCTTCGTTCTCCTCCGGTGGCCATTTCTAGCTTTCTTTCGTGTGTGGGGATTAAACATTTCCGGATTGGACCGAGACTTGCCAAGCGGCCTTGGTTTACTACCGGTAGACCGCCTGTCAAGTTTCGTATCATTTGGACTTCGTTTGATACTCCAACGGTTAACCGAGGGACCGAAAAGGCCTCATGTGTGTTGCAGCCCAACACCCCTCCAATTTGGCCCAAAACCCACCAAACTCTGCTCCATGTCCTAGAGCGTTCGATCACGATCGCGTGGCTGAAAACCGCACCTCATTTGGACTCTCCTAGCTCCACTTATGCCTATAAATAGCCCCCCTTTTCCAAATCTCGGATCTCTCCCCGTCCAACCCTAGCAAAAAAAACAGATCTCCAGCCGCCGGACATGTCCGGAGCCTAGCCGGACACGTCCGCCGCCGCCGCCCCAGCGAACCGCCGCTCGCCACGTGGCAGAGCCACCTCGCCGTCGCCGCCGGGCCCGAGGCCCAGATCTGGCCCCCGAGAGCCTGCGCGATCCGCCGCCCGCGTCGCCGTTCCCCGCCGCCAGCGCCGCCGTCCTCCGCCGCCCGCGCCGCCGTGCTCCATCGCCGCCGCCCGCGAAGACCGCCGCCGCCTCGCCATTTCCGGCCGGGGCAAGCGCCGCCCCGGGCCGCCTCGTCGCCGGCCGCCGCCCCTCGCCACCTCGTCGCCGGCGCCGCCTTCCCCACCACTCCGGCCGCCGCGTCCCACCTCGAGCTCCGGCGAGCTCCATCTCTGGCGAGCCTCGGAATCCGTGCCGGTGAACAGTGCCGGATCTGAGATCTACTCCTCACGATTGACTTTTGCCTCCCCGAACCCTAATTTTTTGTGCATACTTTGACCAGTGGTATCTCCACATCCGTAGCTCCGATTTGGACATATAGTATATCAAAGTGTTCATCTCGACGAGTACATCATTTCATTCCATTGCATCTTTTTCATTTAAGCTCATCTTGATGCCCAAAATGCTGTTAGAAGGAGGCTTCGTGAGTTAATTGTCAGATCTGCTAGTTCATCTTAGACTTTTGTCATTTTTGTCATGATTATTGTGTGCATGCTATGCCTGTGAGTCCTTCATATGTTTTGCTAAGGATTTTGTCTTCTTTCCAGAGGTGCAACCCATGCATTTTTAGGATGTGTGTGGTGACTTGTGCAAGCTTGCAAAGTGAGGCACCCAGGAAATCTGTTTTCAGAGACTTAGTTGTTTTCACTAAGTCTGGGATTATTTAGTTCATGATGCCATATGTTCAGCTTGTTTCCTAGTGATCCATGCCTCTTTTGAGGATGATCAGTAAAGGAGTTTTGTTAATCATGTTATGCTCTATCCATCCTTGTCTTTTTTTGCAATTATGGATCACCCTAGCTTGAGTAAATCGAGCTCTACTTTTGCTTCGTGGTGAATCTGGGCAGATCGTCAACTCGTTTGCGATTTTGCCGGCGTTGTTGTAGTTGATCCGTGCATGCTATGCCATTGTTCTTACCATGTATAGCTTGTATTTTGTGCCTTCTTAATGTATGTATGCTTTCCTTTCCATGACTTGCACCGTAGTGAGTGCATCGAGCTCGTTTACATGCCTTCGTGAGTTATATTTCAGCATGTCTCAGTTTTCACTGTCTGAAAACTGTTTATGTTTTTGCTATGTTCGTGTGCCCGTTAGTATATTTTGTGATCCCTTTTGGCCCCAGGTCACTTAGGGACTTTTGTTAAGCTTGTTGAGTAGCTCCATGCCATGTTCTTATTTGTCTTAATCAGGTCATGTATCATGTTGTTTTGCTGCTCCAAAGAGAGCTTCGTGATCTGAAATTTCAGACAAGTGTTAATTTCACCAAGTCTGGAATCTGTTTTGCATTTGCGTTTTTGCCATGCTTGTTTGAACCTCATAATGGATGAATTGGCCGTGGCTCAGTGCTAGTCTTTTGTTAAGAATCTTGTGTGCATCCCTGCCATGTATTTTGTTGTCATGTTTGGTGGCTGTAGCATGTTCATTTCGTTGCATTTAGATGCCTACTTGCTGTAAATCGCAGACCGTTGTCATTTTTGAAATGCTCGCCATTTCCAAACCGTAACTCCGATTCCGGCGTTCTTTATATATTTTTCAAGCGATTTCATCTCATATTTCCAGTGGCACCCTTGGAATTCCAAGTTGAGGCCGGGTTCATGCATTTCCCGTCATATCTTGCATTTTGCATCCCGCATCGCATCCCGCATAGCATATCATCATTTCATCTTATTGCTTGGTCTTGCACGTGGTTGATTGCATCCTTGTTGCTTGTTTGTCTTGTTGGGTAGAGCCGGGAGACGAGTTCTCTACCGAGGAGCCCGTTGAGTTTGCTTGTGAGGATCCAGTCAACTCTGACAACTGTGCAGGCAAGATGATCATACCCTCGAAATCACTACTATCTTTGCTATGCTAGTTTGCTCGCTCTTTGTTATGCCAATTCTACGATGCCTACCTTTTGCTTGTCAGCCTCCCAATTGCCATGTCAAACCTCTAACCCACCTTGTCCTAGCAAACCGTTGATTGGCTATGTTACCGCTTTGCTCAGCCCCTCTTATAGCGTTGCTAGTTGCAGGTGAAGATTGGAGGCCGTTCCTTGTTGGAACATCTTTTATTTACTTGTTGGGATATCATTATATTGCTATGTTATCTTAATGCATCTATATACTTGGTAAAGGGTGGAAGGCTCGGCCTCTCGCCTAGTGTTTTGTTCCACTCTTGCCGCCCTAGTTTCCGTCATATCGATGTTATGTTCCCGGATTTTGCGTTCCTTACGCGGTTGGGTGATAATGGGAACCCCTTGATAGTTCGCCTTGATTAAAGCTTTTCCAGCAATACCCAACATTGGTTTTACCATTCGCCACCTAGCCTCTTTTCCCTTGGGTTACTGGAGCCCGAGGGTCATCTTATTTTAAACCCCCCCCCCCCGGCCAGTGCTCCTCTGAGTGTTGGTCCGACCGAGTAGACTGTGGGGCCACCTCGGGGCAACTTGAGGGTTGGTTTTACTCGTAGGATGTCTCATCTGAGTGTGCCCTGAGAAAGAGATATGTGTAGCTCCTATCGGGATTTGTCGGCACATTCGGGCGGTGTTGCTGGTCTTGTTTTAACCTGTCGAAGTGTCTTGAGTTACCGAGATACCGAGTCTGATCGGAATGTCTTGGGAGGAGGTCTATTCCTTCGTTGACCGTGAGAGCTTGTCATGGGCTAAGTTGGGACTCCCCTACAGGGATTGAACTTTCAAAAGCCGTGCCCGCGGTTATGGGCAGATGGGAATTTGTTAATGTCCGGTTGTAGACAACTTGAACCTTAATTAATTAAAATGAATCAACTGAGTGTGTTACCGTGATGGCCCCTTCTCGGCGGAGTCCGGGAAGTGGACACGGTGTTGGAGTAATGCTTGTGCAGGTTGTTCTTCTAGATTCTCGCTCGCGCTTTGCCTCCTCTTCTCGCTCTCTTTTGCGTATAAGTTAGCCACCATATATGCTAGTCGCTTGCTGCAGCTCCACATATTTTTGCCTTACCCTTCCTATAAGCTTAAATAGTCTTGATCGCGAGGGTGCGAGATTGCTGAGTCCCTGTGGCTCACAGATTACTATAACTCCAGATGAAGGTCCAGGTGATTCCGCTCCAAGTGACGAGTACGAGCTCAAGTGGGAGTTCGATGAGGACTCTCAGCGTTACTACATGTCTTTTCCTGATGATCAGTAGTGGTGCCTAGTTGGGGTTCGGTTCAGGGCCGTGTCGCATGTTGGGTTCTCTTTTATTTTGGCGCCGTAGTCGGGCCATGAGTGTTTTGGATGATGTAATGTTATTTATGTTCTTGATTGACGTGGCGAGTGTAAGCCAACTATGTTCTCCCCTTTATTATTCATATTACATGGGATGTTGTGAAGATTGCCTAACTTGCGACATATGCCTTCAATGCGATTATGTCTCTAAGTCGTCGACACGTGGGAGCTATAGTCGCATCGAGGGTGTTATAAGTTGGTAATCAGAGCCTTCCCCGACCTTAGGAGCCCCATTGCTTGATCGTTTTTAGCGGCCGAGTTGTGTCTAGAAAAAAAAATGTTTTGAGTCACTTAGGAATTATATATCGGAGAGCTTAGGAATTCTTTTTACTTCCCAGTCTCCTCATCGCTCTGGTAAGGCATCCTGACGTAGAGTTTTGACTCTTCTCTTCTCAAATTTCACTAAAAAAAAATTTAGGATCACGCGAGTATCTTGGAATCGTTCCGATGGCTTATGATGAGAATACTGTCTTGGTGCGTCCTGTCAGGGGTTTAGTGGAAGTGTCCCGGGGAGTTGAGCTCTGAGGTGTTTTCATCATAATTTTATCGTTGCAATTCTGGAATACTTGAGATATGTTCGCCGACATCAAAAATCTCTTTTATGCAGTTTGTTGGTGAGATAACCTCGACGCCACCCAGTACTGGGGCGGGAGTTCGGGAGTATCGCCATAACTTGTATAACGGATGCTTTTCGAAGGTTAAGGTAGATGGTTTCCGAAGTTTTCTCGGTTATGTGTTGAAGGATGGATACAGCTGGATGTAGGATTTGCTAGTTTGGGTGAGATATTATGCTTCCCCTGTATCCCCAACACCTGATTGCATAACCGGAAAAGTTCGGGAGTTTCATAGGTGGGAATTCTAGTAGCTCTAGTTCTTCTTCCACGGATATTGGTTTGAGATTGGGATTTCTTACCAATTATTTGTTCTTGATCCGTACCTTGTTGATTTATTTCTCTACCTTAATTCTACGTGGCTTCTCAATTTATGGATATGTGACCATTTCAAGAGGAATGCATTCGTTCATTTTGTTCGGATGTGAAGACTATATGTTGCAATTTTCATTCCGTTGGATTCGGCTTCAATATTTATCTGTCAATGTGCTAATGGTGGTCAACCTCTTCAGGATGGCTCCTCCAACGCGCACGACTCCGAATCCTGATCCGCCACCGCCTCCACCTCCTCCAGAGGCATGGCAAGCTGTGATGGCCGCAACCAATGCAAACACTCAGCTGATCATGCAAATTCTCCAAGAGCGCAATCAAGGCAGTCAAGGGAATCAAGGCAGCAATCAGAGTCACTTTGCTACACTCAACCAGTTCCTTGCTAACGGGCCAAAGACTTTCAGCAATTGTGTTGAGGCAACCGATGCTGACGATTGGCTTGTGGATCTGTGTAAGCATTTCGAGTGCAGTAACGTCAGGCCTGAGGACTTTGTCAAGTTCGCTTCCTTCCAACTCAAAGATCAAGCTGCAGAATGGTTCCAGCAGTACAAGGACTCCAGAGGTGGACGTGTTATCACTTGGGATGATTTCCGTCGAGATTTCCGAGCTCATCATATTCCGCAGAGCGTGGTTGAAAGCAAGCGTGAGGAATTCCGCAATCTGAAGCAAGGCTCTTTGTCTGTCTATGACTACAGCAAGTTGTTCCAGAAGCTTGCCCGCTTTGCCAAGCAGGACGTGCCTGATGAGAAGAGCATGATATACCAGTTCAGGGGTGGTCTCAGAGAAGATATTCAGCTCGCTCTTGTTCTCTTCGAGCCCTTGAGATACGATGAGTTCTACAACATGGCACTGAAGCAAGAGGCTGCTCAGTTGAGGTGTGATGCTTCCAGGAAGCGAGTCAGAGATGCTACTCCTTCTTCCTCTACTCAAGTGGCCAAGCAGCAGAAGTTCTGGCTTCCTCCTCCTCCGTTCCGTCAGTCGTTTCAGCAGAAGAGTAAAGGTGGCAGTGGTTCTTCCCACCCACCCAACCCTGGCTTTCAGAACAAGACTCCGTCTCAAGCTCCAAGATCGAGTGCTTCGTATCACCGTCCGCTTTCAGAGGTCACGTGCAACAAGTGCCAACAGAAGGGTCACTATGCCAACAAGTGTCTCAACCAGAGGCGTCTTCCTCCTCCTCCTCCTGTCAGATCGGCAAGTACATCTATGGTCAAGCATAACCCCAAGCACGCCAAGGTCAATTTGATGAATGCAGCTCAGGCAGAGGACTCGTCAGATGTGATCATGGGTAACCTTCCTGTTAACGATGTTCCTGCAAAAGTTCTATTTGACACTGGTGCATCGCATTCCTTTTTGTCATGCCCTTTTGCATCGAAGCACAATGTTGATACCGAGATTATGCCCAAAGTCATGCAAGTTGTTTCTCCCGGCAAGCTTTTGACTTCTAGTTTGGTTGCTCCCGATGTCTCTACCACGTTGGGCGATTACAAGTTTCTCTCTTCTCCGGTGGTGCTTGGTAACTCGGATATTGATCTTATTCTCGGAATGGATTGGCTTTCTAAGCACAAGGCACATCTTGAGTGTGCTGCCAGGCAGATTCAATTGACTCATTCGTCTGAGGATGTAATTGTCTTTGCCGCTCGGGATAATACCATTCGTCTGTTTTCTCTCAATGAGAAGGGTGAATTGGATAGCATCTCTCAAATTCCAGTCGTTTGCGAATATCAAGACGTCTTTCCAGAAGAGCTCCCAGGAATGCCTCCGCACCGGCCAGTTGAATTCGTTATTGAACTTGAGCCTGGTACGGAACCTGTGTGCAAACGTCCTTACAAGCTCGGACCTGAAGAGTTGAAGGATCTGAAGAAGCAACTCGATGAGCAAGAAAGAATGGGTCTTATCCGGCCTAGTTCTTCTCCGTGGGGTTGTGGTGTTCTTTTTGTGAAGAAGAAGGATGGAACGGAACGACTTTGTGTTGATTACCGTCCAGTGAACAAGAAGACCATCAAGAACAAATACCCACTTCCCAACATCAATGAGCTGTTCGAACAACTCAAAGGTGCCCAAGTATTCTCCAAGCTTGATCTCCGTATGGGTTATCACCAGATTCGCATTCGTGAAGAAGATATTCCCAAGACAGCATTCAGAACAAGCTTTGGTTCATATGAATACATTGTCATGTCTTTTGGCCTCGCCAATGCTCCTCCGACGTTCTCTCGCATGATGAATTTCATTTTCAACGCCTACACCAATGACTTCGTTTTGGTCTATCTCGACGATATTCTGGTTTTCTCGAAGAACAAGGAAGATCATGCCAAGCACTTGCGTGTGGTTCTTGATAAGCTTAGAGAACATCAGTTCTACGCCAAGTTCTCCAAGTGTGAATTTTGGCTTGATGAGGTTCTTTATCTTGGTCATATCATCTCTGCCAAGGGCATTGCCATGAATCCCGAGAAGGTGTCTGCAATTGTGAATTGGGAACCTCCTCAGAACGTGAAGCAACTCCGCAGTTTTCTCGGTCTCGCAAGCTATTGCCTAAGATTCGTTGAAAACTTTTCTAAGATCACGAAGCCACTCTCAAATCTTCTTCAGAAGCACGTCAAGTACATTTGGTCTCCGGAGTGTGACATTGCTTTCAACACTTTTAAAGAGAAATTGATCACCGCTCCAGTTCTGACTCCGCCTGATGAATCCAAGCCATACGAGGTCTTTTGTGATGCCTCTCTCCAAGGTCTTGGCGCAGTTTTGATGCAAGAGAAGAAAGTTGTTGCTTATACATCTTGCCAGTTGAAGCCTAATGAGAAGAACTACCCCACTCATGATCTCGAGTTGGCGGCAGTTGTGCATGCTCTGTTGACTTGGAGACATCTTCTATTGGGAAGAAAAGTGGATATTTTCACTGATCACAAGAGTCTCAAGTACATCTTCACTCAGCCTAATCTCAACCTCAGGGAAACTCGATGGGTCAAAATGATTCAAGAGTATAATCCGAGTATCGAGTACACTCTAGGCAAGGCCAATGTGATTGCTGACGCTTTGAGCAGAAAGGCCTACTGCAACAGTCTGATTCTCAAGCCTTATCAACCCGAGCTTTGTGAAGCTTTCCGCAAACTTAATCTGCAAGTTGTTCCTCAAGGTTTCCTCGCCAACCTTCAAGTCTCTCCTACCTTAGAAGACCAGATTCACCAAGCCCAGCTTCTTGATGCTATGGTGAAAAAGGTGAAGATCGGGATTGCCAAGAGTCAGTCCAAGTACAAGTGTTGCCGCCTTGATGACAAGGACACTCTCTTCTTCGAGGATCGTATTGTTGTTCCTAAAAGTGACCTTCGTAAAGTGATCATGAACGAGGCTCACAATTCTCTCCTCTCCATCCACCCTGGGAGCACGAAGATGTATCAGGACCTCAAGCAAGCTTATTGGTGGACTCGAATGAAGCGCGAGATCGCTCAATTCGTGAATGAATGTGATGTCTGCAGAAGAGTGAAGGTAGAACACCAAAGGCCAGCAGGTCTCCTCCAACCTCTTGCCATTCCAGAATGGAAGTTTGACCACATTGAAATGGACTTCGTGACTGGGTTTCCAAAGTCCAAGCGTGGCAATGATGCTATATTTGTTGTCATCGACAAACTCACCAAAGTGGCTCACTTTCTGCCTATCAAAGAGTCGATCACTGCAGCTCAATTGGCGGAACTCTATACCTCTCGTATCTTCAGACCGTGGCAGCATCTTTACCTTGAAGTTTTGGGATTCTTTTCAGAAGGCCATGGGCACTAACATCCACTTCAGCACTGCTTTCCATCCTCAAACAAGCGGTCAAGTCGAGCGTGTCAACCAGATTCTTGAAGATATGCTCAGGGCTTGTGTGATCGCCTTCGGCATGAAGTGGGAGGATTGTCTTCCTTATGCTAAATTCTCCTATAACAATAGTTTTCAAGCAAGTTCGGGCAAGGCCCCATTTGAAATTCTGTATGGCAGGAAGTGCCGTACCCCTCTCAACTGGTCTGAAACCGGTGAACGTTAGCTTTTGGGTAATGACTTAATCACAGAAGCAGAAGAAATGTGCCAAGTCATTCGTGATAACCTCAAAGCAGCCCAATCCCGCTAGAAGAGCTACTATGATAGTAAGCACCGTGATTTGGCTTTCGAGATCGGAGATCATGTTTACCTCCGTGTCTCTCCTATGAAAGGTACTCGTCGCTTCGGTATCAAAGGGAAGCTTGCCCCTAGATACGTGGGACCTTTCAAGATTGTCAGCAAGAGAGGCGACCTCGCCTATCAACTCGAGCTTCCTTCAAACTTTGCAAATGTTCATGACGTGTTCCATGTCTCTCAGCTTCTAAAGTGCTTCAAGACTCCTGACCGCACCGTCAACTTCGAGGACATTGAGCTCCAAGAAGATCTCTCTTATCGTGAGCACCCAGTTGCTATTCTTGAAGAGACTGAACGCAAGACTCGCAACAAGTCAATCAAATTTCTCAAAGTCAAGTGGTCACACCATTCCGACCGTGAAGCTACCTGGGAACGTGAGGATCACCTCCGTTCTGAGTACCCGAAGTTCTTTTAGTCCTAGATCTCGGGACGAGATCTTTTCGTAGTGGTGGAGTGTTGTAACACCCCGGATGTAACTTTCCCTATTTGTACTCCAACTCTTGCCGTTTCCGGCGTTAATTTATATTTATTTCTCGGGTTCGGGTCTTTGTCTCCGTGTGTTGTTTTCTTTGTCATGCATCTCATATCATGTCATCATGTGCATTGCATTTGCATACGTGTTCATCTCATGCATTCGAGCTTTTTCCCCGTTGTCCGTTTTGCATTCCGGCGCTTCGTTCTCCTCCGGTGGCCATTTCTAGCTTTCTTTCGTGTGTGGGGATTAAACATTTCCGGATTGGACCGAGACTTGCCAAGCGGCCTTGGTTTACTACCGGTAGACCGCCTGTCAAGTTTCGTATCATTTGGACTTCGTTTGATACTCCAACGGTTAACCGAGGGACCGATAAGGCCTTGTGTGTGTTGCAGCCCAACACCCCTCCAATTTGGCCCAAAACCCACCAAACTCTGCTCCATGTCCTAGAGCGTTCGATCACGATAGCGTGGCCGAAAACCGCACCTCATTTGGACTCTCCTAGCTCCACTTATGCCTATAAATAGCCCCCCTTTTCCAAATCTCGGATCTCTCCCCGTCCAACCCTAGCAAAAAAACAGATCTCCAGCCGCCGGACATGTCCGGAGCCTAGCCGGACACGTCCGCCGCCGCCCCAGCGAACCGCCGCTCGCCACGTGGCAGAGCCACCTCGCCGCCGCCGCCGGGCCCGAGGCCCAGATCTGGCCCCCGAGAGCCCGCGCGATCCGCCGCCCGCGCCGCCGTTCCCCGCCGCCAGCGCCGCCGTCTCCGCCGCCCGCGCCGCCGTGCTCCATCGCCGCCGCCCGCGAAGACCGCCGCCTCTGCCATTTCCGGCCGGGGCAAGCGCCGCCCGGGCGCTCGTCGCCGGCCGCCGCCCCTCGCCACCTCGTCGCCGGCGCCGCCTTCCCCACCACTCCGGCCGCCGCGTCCCACCTCGAGCTCCGGCGAGCTCATCTCCGGCGAGCCTCGGAATCCGTGCGTGAACAGTGCGATCTGAGATCTACTCCTCACGGATGACTTTTGCCTCCCCGAACCCTAATTTTTGTGCATACTTTGACCGTGGTATCTCCACATCCGTAGCTCCGATTTGGGCATATAGTATATCAAAATGTTCGTCTCGACGAGTACATCATTTCATTCCATTGCATCATTTTCATTTGAGCTCATCTTGATGCCCAAAATGCTGTTAGAAGGAGGCTTCGTGAGTTAATTGTCAGATCTGCTAGTTCATCTTAGACTTTTGTCATTTTTTGCCATGATTATTGTGTGCATGCTATGCCTGTGAGTCCTTCATATGTTTTGTTAAGGATTTTGTCTTCTTTCCAGAGGTGCAACCCATGCATTTTTAGGATGTGTGTGGTGACTTGTGCAAGCTTGCAAAGTGAGGCACCCGGGAAATCTGTTTTCAGAGACTTAGTTGTTTTCACTAAGTCTGGGATTATTTAGTTCATGATGCCATATGTTCAGCTTGTTTCCTAGTGATCCGTGCCTCTTTTGAGGATGATCAGTAAAGGAGTTTTGTTAATCATGTTATGCTCTATCCATCCATGTCTTTGTTTGCAATTATGGAGCACCCTAGCTTGAGTCAATCGAGCTCTACTTTTGCTTCGTGGTGAATCTGGGCAGATCGTCAACTCGTTTGCGATTTTGCGGCGTTGTTGTAGTTGATCCGTGCATGCTATGCCATTGTTCTTGCCATGTCTAGCTTGTATTTTGTGCCTTCTTAATGGATGTATGCTTCCTTGCCATGACTTGCACCGTAGTGAGTGCATCGAGCTCGTTTACATGCCTTCGTGAGTTATATTTCAGCATGTCTCAGTTTTCACTAAGTCTGAAAACTGATTATGTTTTTGCTATGTTCGTGTGCCCGTTAGTATATTTTGTGATCCCTTTTGGCCCCAGGTCACTTAGGGACTTTTGTTAAGCTTGTTGAGTAGCTCCATGCCATGTTCTTATTTCTTAATCAGGTCATGTATCATGTTGTTTTGCTGCTCCAAAGAGGGCTTCGTGATCTGAAATTTCAGACAAGTGTTAATTTCACCAAGTCTGGAATCTGTTTTGCATTTGCGTTTTTGCCATGCTTGTTTGAACCTCATAATGGATGAATTGGCCGTGGCTCAGTGCTAGTCTTTTGTTAAGCATCTTGTGTGCATCCCTGCCATGTATTTTGTTGTCATGTTTGGTGGCTGTAGCATGTTCATTTCGTTGCATTTAGATGCCTACTTGCTGTAAATCGCAGACCGGTGTCATTTTGAAAATGCTTGCCATTTCCAAACCGTAACTCCGATTCCGGCGTTCTTTATATTTTTTCAAGCGATTTCATCTCATCTTTCCAGTGGCACCCTTGGAATTCCAAGTTGAGGCCAGGTTCATGCATTTCCTGTCATATCTTGCATTTTGCATCCCGCATCGCATCCCGCATAGCATATCATCATTTCATCATATTGCTTGGTCTTGCACGTGGTTGATTGTATCCTTGTTGCTTGTTTGTCTTGTTGGGTAGAGCCGGGAGACGAGTTCGCTACCGAGGAGCCCGTTGAGTTTGCTTGTGAGGATCCAGTCAACTCTGACAACTGTGCAGGCAAGATGATCATACCCTCGAAATCACTACTATCTTTGCTATGCTAGTTTGCTCGCTCTTGCTATGCCAATGCTACGATGCCTACCTTTTGCTTGTCAGCCCCAATTGCCATGTCAAACCTCTAACCCACCTTGTCCTCGCAAACCGTTGATTGGCTATGTTACCGCTTTGCTCAGCCCCTCTTATAGCGTTGCTAGTTGCAGGTGAAGATTGTCCCTTGTATCATGTTTTATTGTTGGTGCCTTACACTCATCACTCTCCTCATTCAATTAGTACTGTGTCCACGCTGACATGCCCTGATGACTGCTCAGCCGTGATGCTCGTGATGCGATTAATGTAGTGCCGCGTACGTGTGGTGTCTGCAGATGTGCGCTGAGATGTCCTCAGCACAAAATATCTCGACGAGATGACGAGGCATCCTCCTCTGTCGTTATATGTCGGTTCAGCCTATTTCATAAACGCTGTACTCTCGCGTCCGTGCTGTGATGTACCATATCTATTGGCTCTAGCGATCATACAGTCGATGCTGTCCCTAGTCAGCGCATACTCTTGCTTAACTGATCGGTCCGGATAGTCTTATCTTCGGTATCCATCGTGATACAAGAAAGTGATAGTGCAGTAAGGCCTCTGGATCCTGTGCGTCTGCGATGCGCCCTAGTTGAGTAACTTGTACTCACCTCTATAACTCTTGCTCCTGAGCACCATCTGCGCTAGTTTTAACGATTCAACTCTGAATCATTACTTCCTATACCCTGCGTAGTAGTATACATGAGCTCACCCGTTTATTTGTCTTGCTAAGCGCTGTGCCCGATCCTTTAACTGCGCACACGTGCTAAATCGGCTGCTGTGTTGGAACTGGACGAGTTTACTCGGTACGCTCGTACTATAGATCTGTGGCCATACTTCCTCACTTGACGTAGCTCATGCGAGTCTGACACACTCTCTTACTCGCTACTGTAGAGAACGCGCGCGATCCTGATTCGATTCCTACAGTGCTCGGTAATCGGCGATGAGCGATAGCTACACCTCACTTGCTTGACTAGCTGGATGTAACCATCTGCTACTATCCGCATACCTACTTCTGCAGGATCTCGCTCTAGTCCTTGTCCGTCTGCGGCACCGGTTTCAATTACGTCCGGACCGAGTATCCCGCCGAGTACCTGCTCGCTACATGATCACGGCCTCCATATCCGTCCGAATTACCTCTAATATATTAAATCTCTTTCCCCCCCCCCCTGCTCCTCTGAGTGTTGGTCCGACCGAGTAGACTGCGGGGCCACCTCGGGGCAACTTGAGGGTTGGTTTTTACTCGTAGGATGTCTCATCTGAGTGTGCCCTGAGAAAGAGATATGTGCAGCTCCTATCGGGATTTGTCGGCACATTCGGGCGGTGTTGCTGGTCTTGTTTTAACCTGTCGAAGTGTCTTGATTACCGAGATACCGAGTCTGATCGGAACGTCTTGGGAGGAGGTCTATTCCTTCGTTGACCGTGAGAGCTTGTCATGGGCTAAGTTGGGACTCCCCTGCAGGGATTGAACTTTCGAAAGCCGTGCCCGCGGTTATGGGCAGATGGGAATTTGTTAATGTCCGGTTGTAGATAACTTGAACCTTAATTAATTTAAAATGAATCAACTGAGTGTGTTACCGTGATGGCCCCTTCTCGGCGGAGTCCGGGAAGTGGACACGGTGTTGGAGTAATGCTTGCGCAGGTTGTTCTTCTAGATTCTCGCTCGCGCTTTGCCTCCTCTTCTCGCTCTCTTTTGCGTATAAGTTAGCCACCATATATGCTAGTCGCTTGCTGCAGCTCCACATATTTTTGCCTTACCCTTCCTATAAGCTTAAATAGTATTGATCGCGAGGGTGCGAGATTGCTGAGTCCCTGTGGCTCACAGATTACTATAACTCCAGATGCAGGTCCAGGTGATTCCGCTCCAGGTGACGAGTACGAGCTCAAGTGGGAGTTCGATGAGGACTCTCAGCGTTACTACGTGTCTTTTCCTGATGATCAGTAGTGGTGCCTAGTTGGGGTTCGATTCAGGGCCGTGTCGCATGTTGGGTTCTCTTTTATTTTGGCGCCGTAGTCGGGCCATGAGTGTTTTGGATGATGTAATGTTATTTATGTTCTTGATTGACGTGGCGAGTGTAAGCCAACTATGTTCTCCCCTTTATTATTCATATTACATGGGATGTTGTGAAGATTGCCTAACTTGCGACATATGCCTTCAATGCGATTATGTCTCTAAGTCGTGCCTCGACACGTGGGAGCTATAGTCGCATCGAGGGTGTTATACGGGGCGCGTACGACCCGCCCCTCGGAGAGGGCGAAGGCACTCGACAGTGGTCATCACGGGCATATCAATGATCATACTGTTCGTGGCCTCGCCCCAGGTACTGGTCCTGGTGGCGACCATGATCGTGTAACGCCCTCGATGCGGCTATATCTCCCACGTGTCGAAGCATGACTTAGAGGCATAACCGCATTGAAAGCAATGTCGCAAGTGAGGTAATCTTCACACAACCCATGTAATAAAATAGGGGAAGAAGATACATAGTTGGCTTACAATCGCCACTTCACACAATTACATGAATAAAGCATTACATCATCCAAATACAATCAAGGTCCGACTACGGAACCAAAATAAAAGAAGAACCCCAAATGCGACAAGGTCCCCGATCGACCCCAACTGGGCTCCACTACTGATCAACTAGAACGAAACACCACAAAGGACAAGATCTTCATCGAGCTCCTCCTGAGCTTGGTTGCGTCAACTGCACGGTCTCATCGGCACCTGCAAGCTGGTTTTGGAAGTATCTGTGAGCCACGGGGATTCAGCAATCTCGCGCCCTCGCGATCAAGACTATTTAAGCTTATGGGTAAGGTAAAAGGTATGAGGTGGAGCTGCAGCAAGCGACTAGCATATATGGTGGCTAACATATGCAAATGAGAGCGAGAAGAGAAGGCAAAGCACGGTCGAGAAACTATGATCAAGAAGTGATCCTAGAACAACCTACGTCAAGTATAACTCCAACACCGTGTTCACTTCCCGGACACCGCCGGAAAGAGACCATCACGGTAACACACGCGGTTGATGTATTTTAATTAAGGTCAACTTCAGGTTTTCTACAACCGGACATTAACAAATTCCCATCTGCCCATAACCGCGGGCACGACTTTCGAAAGTTCAAATCCCTGCAGGGGTGTCCCAACTTAGCCCATGACAAGCTCTCACGGTCAACGAAGGAATAGAACTTCTAGCGGGAAGACCCGATCAGACTCGTAATCCCGGTTACAAGACATTTCGACAATGGTAAAACAAGACCAGCAAAGCCACCCAGATGTGCCGACAAATCCCGATAGGAGCTGCACATATCTCGTTCTCAGGGCACACCGGATGAGCCAGACATCGGGTAAGCCAGCCCAGAGTTGCCCCTGGTAGCCTCGGACATCGCTCAGTTGGACCAACACTTAGAGAAGCACTGGCCCGGGGGGGTTAAAATAAAGATGACCCTTGAGCCAGCCGACTCAAGGGAAAGAAAAAGGCTAGGTGGCAAATGGTAAAACCAATGTTGGGCCTTGCTGGAGAAGTTTTATTCAAGGCGAATTGTCAAGGGGTTCCCATTATAACCCAACCGCGTAAGGAACGCAAAATCCGGGAACATAACACCAATATGACGGAAACTAGGGCGGCGAGAGTGGAACAAAACACCAGGCATAAGGCCGAGCCTTCCACCCTTTACCAAGTATATAGATGCATTAATTAAATAAGATATATTGTGATATCCCAACAAGTAAACATGTTCCAACCAGGAACAACATCTCCATGTTCCAACAAGGAACAAAACTTCAATCTTCACCTGCAACTAACAACGCTATAAGAGGGGCTGAGCAAAGCGGTAACATAGCCAATCAACGGTTTGCTAGGACAAGGTGGGTTAGAGGCTTGGTGCAACAATATGGGAGGCATGATAAGCAAGTGGTAGGTATCGCAGCATAGGCATAGCAAAAGAGCGAGAAACTAAGCAAGCAAAGATAGAAGTGATTTCGAGGGTATGGTCATCTTGCCTGAGATCCCGCAAGGAAGAAGAACGAGTCCATGAAGCAGACAAACGGACGTAGTCGAACGGTTCCTCACAAACACGACATTACCGGAACAACCCGAAGAAGCACACCGGAAAGAAGCAAACAACATAGGAAACAACCAACACAGAATCATGGCATGATTCACAAACAAGTATAATGCATGTCCGGATTAAAGCGGCATGGCATGGCAAAGTGTACAAGCAATCCTACAAATTAAGTGGAGCTCAATATGCAACTCCGTTGCATATTGACCGAACACCACATCAATTATTTAGTTCACTCTCGGTTAGGTACCCAACAATATTAAATGTTGTTTAAACATGGCAAGAGGTGAAGCATAACAAAACTATATCATCTAAACAATTTAAATGGGGCCGGATATAATAAACAACAAAACCGGTAAACCCCAAATGCAATTATCAATTTGGTGAAACAACAATTTTAACCAATCTTGAAGTTGTTATCATGATGCAGATGACATGTGCAAGTTTAAGCAATTTTTAATAAAAGTTGACAAGAGCATTATGAAGCATTTGTCACCGTGGTGCCAAGGAAAAGGGGTGCCACGGCGATGAATACGAAAATGATGCCACGGCAACATATCGGTTATCAGGTAGTCCACGGGGATACCGGTGCAAAAGGAAAAGTGACGGGAGCGTGCAAGAGATGGTGGGATGATCCCGGATTCCAGGTGTCCCACGGGTTAGTGGCATGGAAAACGAGTGACAATACGGACACGGTGCAGACAAAGGGTGCATCTCATCCAACATGCATTCATGCGTTCACGGGCGTCGACTCGGGGTTATACCTTCGAAGCGTGCAAAAGGGACGGTTCTCGTTCGGTGCAAAGTAAAGGAAGTAGATGTTCTCGGGACGTTCGTCATGGAGGTAGTGGTACACGGCGACGGTAGTTGTACACGGGTTTTCAGCCACGGAAGTAGTCGTACAATGTTTTCGTAGAGGTACTTGACGAATCCGACTAACTTGGGGTCGGCGGTGGTCGTTCACGTATCGTCGTGGTACTTGGCGATTTCGGAGACGGCGGAAGACGAACTTGGCGGTCCTCGTTGACCTAGTACTTGGCGTTATTTCCGGTTTGGTGATCGTTTTAGGCGTCGGGCGTCGAGGTACTCCACTGCCAACATCACCCGGGTGCACAGAGGCAAAACTTGTGGCGCTGCACCTAAATAGATGCCACAAGGGAAAGATGCCGGGTCGAGACAGAAGACCGGCGACGCGGCTGCGGGCACCGGGAGGCATGGCTCCAACGGGCAGGGCCGGAGACGAGGCAACTGTCAAGGAGGAGTTGGGCATAGCAGCACCAAGGCAGCAGCGGAGCTCTAAGCTCGGTTCCATGGCGGCAGCTGCAGGCGAAAAGGACCCACACCGACGTGGTCAACGCGGGCTCGTGCGGCCTCCTGCGGGACCTGGCAAACAACACAGAAGCAGGGCAGCGACCACGCTGCCCCTGCGGTGGAGGTCATCACCAATGGGGACGGGGCACCGGAGTTGGGTCCGGCCGTGACCTCGCCGGACCTTGGGGCGAACAACGGAGGTGGAGGACTTGGAGCCCCGGACGTCGGTGCAACTGCACGGGGAGGCGAAGCATGCGGGAGCAGAGGCGAGGTAGAGGCGCCGGGCTCCGGTGACAGGATGGACGATGGCGACGGGGACAGCGCGGGACGCCGGACCGAAGAGCGGGCGTCGCTCGGCGGCGGGGCCAGCTCTGGATGTGGCTGCCGGGGGGGGGATCGGGCGCGAGCGAGAGGGTGTGGCGGCGGCAGAAGACTAGCGATAGGAGGAGAGGGATCAAGGGAGGAGTGGCTGCGGCCAGCGAGCGAGAAGAGGAGCACGCGCGAGGGAGATGGGGATCGGGCTGCGGGTCTCTCTGGCAGCACGAGGGAAGAGGAGATCGTGAGGAGAGGGAGGTTGGTTCGTTGGGCCTAGGGTTAGGAAGTAGGTTTAGGTGGGCTGCGGGGAAGGATGGGCCGGCCTGGGCTAGGTTAGATGCAGCTGGGCCCAAATGGCCTGCTGGGCTCCCTTCTCTCCCTCTCTTGATTCTACTCTTAACAAAAACAGAGACAAAAAATAGGAGAAAGGAAAAGAGAGAAGAGAAGGTTAGAGGAAGAATTTGGGCACGGGGATAATTTTCACGGACTCAGAAAAATGAGCACGGTCCGGGAAAATAGAAAAAGGTCAAGTTTGAAAGATTAAATTCAAATTCCTTTGAATTTAATTCAAAAGGTTTGAACTAGGATAGGTTTTTCGAAGTGCCCAAAAATGTTGAGAAATTAGGTGGAGCTCCGGAAAATGATGAAAGGACATGTGGCAAAGTTAGAGGCCAAGAGTTGAAATAATAAAAGGCATTGGGATTTTTGCAAGTGTGTTAAGGTAATTCCACATAATTGGAATAATTACTATAGCTCTCTAAATATCGAGAGGATAAGTTGTAAAGAGAATCACCATGTGAATTCCCTCGGTTTAAATGGATCGACGATCCATACGGTTTATTTAGTTGAGTTAAGAAAAGAAATGACATGATGCAATGCACATGATGCAAACATGAAATGCAGCGGACCAAACAAAACACACGACGAAACCCGGAAACCCTGGAAGGCAACTGAAGCTCCGGTCTTGGGGCGTTATGATCGTCACGCCGCGGAAGCGATCTTGGGCTATGCGCCGACTGAAGTGTGTCTGCAACCATGGATCTGCTATGAATCCTGTTGCGCGACTAAGAAACAACGGAGTTTAATTCACCCGCTGCCTGAAGCAGCGCTCGGATCTGCATCAAACCTCTATCAGCTTCTGAATGAGAAGGCTGAATTGATTTTGCTATACGAGCTGCAGCTGTAAGATTCTGGATCGGAGTGCGGCATACCTGAGGTTCAGGCGGAAACAACTGTCGCGGCCGTCGACTAGATTCAGGGATCTGTCGATGAGCACGTTCGTCGAGTGAGTCTTGGAGATTTTCCAGACACGCGCGCTCAACTAAGGTAGCTAGGCGCGTAGCTTCCAAGGCCTGAGCCTCAGAGGTCTCCCTAATGATGGGGGTATGGAGCGCCTCCACGTTGCGACGATGCAGCTCTTCTCTCTGCTCCGAAGTGAGGGCTTCAGGATGATATTCTTCGTGACCACGCGATGGGCGGCCGCCGCCATCGCCGCCGCCGCAACGGAACCTAGGCGGGCTGCGAGGCGAGTCGGCCATAAGGACCTCCGACGCAGGGTCGCTGCTCCCGCGCTCGAAAAGAGTGTCCGCCGAACCAGTCGAATGGTCCGTAGAGGGATTCGTCAGGCTCGATAGCCACAACTTGAGGGGTGGCCGACTGGCGAGCCACCGCGTGCTTTACCCATCGCTGGAGCCGCGACCGACCAGACCGCTTGCGGGGGCGTACAGCGGGGAGAGTGGACGCCGCGAGAGCCGACCGATACTGGGTCGACGGCTGCCACAGGAGGACGCCGCAGGCACTCGCGCGGAAGTGAGCCGCCCCACGGATGGGAAGGGCTTCGACGTCGAGAGGGGCTTCTTGAAGCCAAGCGAAGACGTGAGCGACGAAGATGAGAGCGCCGAGTTGGATCTCGTGGCCCAAAGCCAAACCACCGCTGGAAACCATGTTGATGGAGATCAAAAAACCGCAATCTCGCCGGAAGTCGCTAAGACGCCTGCCCCATGGTGGGCGCCAACTGTCGTGGGAGTAAGTCTAACAGTAAGGATATGGGGTACGAAGGAGGAGGCAAGGTCCTAGCTACGGTGAGGTCGTACACACAAGTTTTACAAGTTCAGGCCCCTCTTAGAGGAGGTAACAGCCCTACGTCTCGGTGCCCAGAGGCTTGTCGACTGGAATGTGTGTGTGAGTTACAAGGGGTGCGAACCCTTGTGCTAGAGGAGGGGATGGCTTATATAGAGTGCGCTAGACCCCTCCATCCTAGGTGGCTTTAGATCTTCTGTACTCCGAGTGATTCTTCATATAGTCGAGTGACTCTATCTTGGTCGAGTAGAATTAGGGTATCCGAGTGGAATAGCTGGTTGAGTGGCTTGCACTCCAAAGTGATTTCAGTCGGTATCTCCTGTTGTATTTCAAATGTCTTTGACTCTAGAGCAATGTCTTTGGATAGGGCGTCTAGGTCAGGCCTATGACTCTACTCTAGAGGCCTATGACTCTACTCTAGATCAGGCTTATGACCCTACCCTAAATACATGGCATCATCAACACGCCCGCCTCTATCAGGCATCCTGGATTTAGCAAATAATCGGACTCTTGGGACAACAGGAATTACATACATAAAAATAAAGACGGGAATTAATTGCATGGTTTCCATGAGAATGGATGCCATAGTAGTTTGCTTGTTTCAATGAGAATTTTTCTTGTGTGTTAATCAAACAACCAGAAGAAGGTTGGAGGCGATCACTTTTGTGTTGGTCATCAAACAGGCCTCCATAGTATCTCACATAAGAGCATTTCCAATGACTTACCGACGAATGCCAAATCATGCGCGTTGTTCCACTTCCCCCTGTACTCTTTAGGTTACAAATACAATGCCTCGGTCGGATAGTACATCTCTCAACTAACTAATGGTACGTAGCACTCCTGTTGCCAGAAGGTGGGAAAGCCTGTCGCCTTCGTGGATTCTGGAAGTTCCCTTCATCCTCTTCGCCGCCACCGGCACCGGGGGTTTGTTTCAAACTTTTCCGTTTATCTCCAGAATCCACATTGATAGCGCTGGCCACTGCATTGTCCTTTCTTCTCTCAGATCTAACTTCTCCAAATGAAGTATTCTTTCTAGCTTCAGCGTAATCGAAGGCCTTCAGCTGATCATTAAATTCCAGTTCTTCCGGTGCTTGGTGCTTCTGTTGAAGGTCTCTGCTCTCGTTGAGGGATCTGCAGCGCTGCTCGATGCCAGAAGAAGGCTCAGGAGGGGAGCTAGACACATCGGTGTCTCCAGGTTTGCAATCGCTCTGTCCATCTGCGTTGCCGTTTTCTGGGTCATCTGTTCCAGTGTCCAGCTGAATCACTTCCTCCATCCGAGACACAGGATCCTCGCACATGATTTCTGCTTCATGTTCCGACGATTTTGCTACTGGAGGGCTAGTTGCTGGGGGATTTGCACCGCCTGAGAAATGATGGAAAGGCAGTACCACGGAAGACTTGATCTTCTCCACCTTGCTTTTATTCTGCATTTGTAACACAAGCCAAGCAAAGTCAAGCATTACTAGGGAAAGCTAATGCGGGAAAGTGCTTTCTGTTGCATCCAAAAATCAGAACAAAGATAACATAATGAAGACAAGTCACCAACCTTTCCACAGTGAGAACTTTGGTACAAATTTCAAGTAGCATCTATACTGAGACATTGACATTTACCCCATGTGGCTATATAGAGAGAATAGAGACTACAAAGGGAATTCGCAAAAAGAGGATACCATTCCATATCTTGCCCCTTAATTACTTGAGTAAAGTGGGAGCTCTTGGTTTATCTCTTTGGAACAGAAGTCATAACTAATTTATTTACATGCACTTATTTTCCAATGTACCAAAGGTATCCCATGTAGGCAAGGGGTTTGGGGTACACCCACAGTTCGAACACAATTAGTAAATTAATTCAAGATCTCCATCACTTGTTAATTCTACAGTGGAGGAAAGAGAAAAAAGGACAGAGCAGAAACATCCAATACCTGGTCACTTGAAAATCCTGGAAATAGATTTGGCCTTCTTGCGGTAGAGGGTTTTCCTAACAGAGCACCAAAAGCCGTAGGTCTCTTCAATACTTGAACTGTTGCCTTTATTACCTGAACAATGGAGCTGTTTAGATACTGATACAGCAGAAGAAATATAGCAAACAAAGGCAAATGATTTTCTTACTTGCTGCTGACCACCACCATTGCTCGGTATCACTGTATCTGCTTGCCCGGTAGCGCCTGGCAACGCCCCAAAGCTCCTGGTTTCAGGTGTGATGTTATCTAGTTGCAAATTACCTAAAGAAGCTCCGCTCGTAACATTCCCGGTACAGAAAGAAGCAGTATGGACATTTGTAATCACTGTGGGAGCTACATCAGGTTCAGCAATCAGCTGAAGATTACTTTCATTACTATCAGCATCGACGGCAGGAATCATTTCACTGTCTTCACTGCCGTCCTTCGCTTCTGCCGCCATTAACTACACAAAATGATGCGTTAGTATGAAAAGCAGCCCAGATTCCTTAGTAAATCTCTGAGAAGTTAGTTCCTACAAATTGCAACAGTAAAGGAATGATAATAGATAAGTTAAACATAGATCACCAGAACTACCTCTTCCAGCCTTCCCTTCTTCAGTTGCTCAGCTATACTTTCAAAAGCATCGGCATTTGCGACGGCATTCCTTATGATAGTAATGACATGTCCGAGATAGTGCTCAAGAAATTTATTTTTTGACTTCACTGTTCTTTTTAACCTCCCAGTGGTCACAGGCATCTGCTTGGCTGTAGTCCAAATTCGAAGGATAAATTAGCCAGGCTAACTCACGCATGTAAGCAATGTACATAGATTAGGAAAGAGCAATGCCTATTTCAAGTAGAGTCTTATTGGGTAATATATAACCAGTGCTCTCATCCTCAGCACGAGCGACGCCATCTCTCCATTGATATAGACCCTGTGATGGGAAACAACTACATAAGGAATGGTAGGAATGATTTCATTTCAACTTATAACTGAGTATTAGGTAGTCACAAATAGCAGTCTAGCACATTAGGCAAGCAGAGGCATAAAACACAAAACAGAACAATGTCATAAATAAAATTAAAATGTCTTTTCATTAAGGTAGATCATCTGGAGTTAAAGAAACCAGGCACAACTTACAACAGTGTAGTATAAATAAGAAAGCATCCACAAGGACTGAACTATGGGGTCTGGAAGAACTCTGTTCATTTTCAGCAAAACGCAGTGTATGTGTCCAAGTGGAGAAAACTTCTCAATGATCAAGATGCCAGTATCAAGAAGAATCACAAACACTTCAAACAGGAAAAGTACTTACAGCAAGAACTGCCAGCTGCCTTGCACTCAAGTCATTTTCTTTCAACCTGCAATTACATAAAAAAAAATGACATTACACTGCTTGAATGGTTTCTAGAACAAAAACATGGTAAACCAAGAGAAATACAGACCCATGTATGTAAAGGTATGATGAATCAGTCAGCAGCTCCTTCTCATATAGTTGCAAGCAAATTCCATTGCTGCGCTTGCAAACCTGCAGTAATGGCAGACATCTGATTACTTGCTTGTATGCTCTACGGTCCACACAAGTTCAGGTACTGAAGTCACTAAGTCAATCCATAAGTAACAAAAGTGGTAGCAAAAGAATGTGCTTGTGTTCCTCAATACACAAGTTTACATCAGTTCTAAGGCACACATTCTGAAATTCAAGCACACAATCAATTGCATCAGATGCTGCATAGAAATTGTCAACAACAAAATCTATTGCTGCCAGAGGCAGAGAATACCAAACAATGCATGTAAAAGAAACTTCACCATCAAACAATCAAACGAGGAAAGACTAGTGAGCAAAACAAACAAAAAACATTACCTCCAAAAGAAGATCATCGCCTGAAGACTCATTCACCAATCGCAATCGCATCAAGTCATATATGTAGAGCAGATAGTGTGTATCTTCTCTAGCATACCTGAAACGCATAGTCACAATCAGACACACTTGATGGACATATTTAGTGAGGGCAGAGTAAATAAGAAATGGAAGAACAAAATGCGGCAATCCAAAGCTAATCCAAGAGGAATTCAAAGCACTGTACTTGGTCATTTCATCAGGAAGTGGCCTCAGCCTCCAATCTGCACTCTGATATCTGCAAGAGATGTATGTCTTAGTCATGCTCTTCAGAATATAATTCGTGACATGGCAAGTATAAGAAAAATGTACTCTAGAATAAGAAGTAGTATGTACTCTTTGTTTGCTGTCACTCCACAGAAATATTGCAGAAGATGCTCCAGGCTGTTGCGGTCCATTTGTAAGATTCTTGAAGCCTATTTGCATTTTGATGAGAAGGTCAAGCTTTAATTTATAGAAAACCAAAACGGCCATTTTAACTAAATAATTTAATCATAAAAGAAAACAATAACTGAACTGGATGCTAGGGCCATGCTGCTGTTTATCTATGCTGAATCATACCTGCCCTGTGTCGAAAAGGTTGCACACGTATATTCCAAAGTCTCTTTGAAGCCATATTATATCACGACCTGCCCCATGCATTACCTATTTTCCCATGAGAGCGATGAGAAACTGGACTTTGAACAATAGCAAGAACACATATATGCAAAAGAGCAAGGTGTACCTTCTTCTTAGTTGGATCTTGAAAAACTTCTCTCAAGTTCTCACCAAGACAATTGCGGAGCTTAAGAGTGTCTACAATAAAGTCCTCGGTTCTAGTTGAAATCTGCATCAGGCAGGTGAGACCCTGAAAAGACCTATAGTGGTTGTGTTCCAAATCAACCTGAAAACAGAAAAATAAATGGAAATTGATTTAAGTTCGTAATTAGAGTACCCTGACACAAAACAAATCAATTGTACACAGTGACAATAGTTAGCAGTAGACAGTAGTTAGGAGGCAAAAGAAGACTGCAGAGCATGCTACATTTCTGTGTAACCTGCGGCAGAAGTTGTGAATTTGCGTTGCTGGATGCATACTACACTGACAATGGAGAAAATTGTAGGGGGCAGAAACAACCATTGGCAGCAAAGGTGGAGTGAAACAAGGCAAGAAAGATGATGGTAAGTAATGAAACCTAAAGCACGGCATGCGAATATGACTATTTAACAATGCTATTTAATATTTACAGCATGTCATATCAATATGAGTATTTAATCGTCAACGTCCATGCTTTAACAACTCTAGCAGGCAGGAAAGGCCCAACTTCCCACATAGATCTAGCACTGCAATGAGAATTGTGACTCTGGTACTAATAGCAACGTAATTAGACTTCTGAATATTCATATAGTCAACCAGACAGCTAGTTGAGTCGTGAGGCACAAGCAAGAACAATACTGCATTTCTATAAAGTGGAAGCAAGAAAACCGATAGATACTACTAGTACTGTTACTTACAGCAAACTCAGTTGCACTCTTCAGCTTTGTCACCAACACTTCCAAGGTTTTCCGGTCTTCAACAAATGTAAAAGGGGTGTCATCTAAAGCAGGTGGCTCTAATGGCTCACTTCCAGGAACACGCCTGTCAAATAGTTGCTCCATGGGGAGTTTTTCCTGCAATGAGACAGCGGCGTCACACCACTCTGCTCACATTTGATAAATGCATGCAGAATAAAGAAAACAGCAGTTCTCTCCAATTTCTCTGGAAGAAACACTGATATTAGATAAATTACACTGCTGACTCTTCATTCCTCCATACTCATGTTATTTTCTTTTATTCACACAATCTCGTATGACATCTAGTCTCCACTACCTAACACATTTCAATAGTCATGTACCAGCTAATTTAAGGTTTTATACTCCCAGATGTTGAGAAAACTAATCACCGTTCATGTGCAACACTTGATAATCTTGCAAATGCAATAAATAAATTATCTACTGCATGCTTCACTAAACAATAATGGCTCATTTGGCACCTTCCATGGATGATTTCATCATAAATTTCTGAACAGATTAATCTTGAATTGTTGAGGGGAAGGTGTGGTGTGAGATTAGAATAAACATGTGCGGAAGCACTAACCAGTGGGTGTATGGCACGGGCACCGTCATCGCTGCGCTCAAGGAAGGTATGGTCGAATGGCTTGCTCGTGTTGTCCACCACAATGCGGTGCACGTCCTGTGGGCGTGGGATGGTGGGGATGTGGAAGGGCACCTTCGGCTTTGGCCCTGATGCTGCAGCCCTATCCATGGTGGCCATCCTCACCGAACCAGAAGATCCAAAGGCCTCACTTCTGCCAACTCCTTCCTCTCCCATACCCACCTTCTTCTTCTTCTTGCCGTAGACAACCTGGAACCCATCCCCCGCCATCTCTTCTGCCGCGACTTTCCGTCCCTGGGCCTCCTCCTTCTCCCGCAGCGCCTTGAACTCGTCCGCGGAGGCGGCAAACATCTCGAGCAGGTCGTCATTGCGGGCGACGAGCCAGTCGTAGGCGTCGTCGAGGTCCTCCGTGGGGAAAGGCGGCTGCTGCTGCTGCTGCTTGGGGAGGAGCGTGGAGGCGCCGAGGACGCCCAGGGAGGACTCGGCCCTGGCGGCGGCGGCGGCGACGGGGGACTTGAAGGAGGGGAAGTTGTTGTAGAAATGGAAGTCGCGGGCCGGAGGGATCGCGCGGGAGCGGGCTGACAGGCGCGCGGCGGCGGAGGCGAGCGAGCCCGACGAGGCCTCGACGGCCACGGCCGACTTGTTCTGCTTCCACGGCGGCGGTGGGTGAGGGGCCTCGTCCGCTTCCATGGCGAGTTGGGTGGGGAAAGTGGCGCTAGCGGTTTAGGGTTTATGGCAGAAGAAGAAAGACGGGAGCGGCCTGTTGCGAGTTATGTGTGAATTTCCGCCCCCTTTTCTATTTATTTATTTATTTATTGCGTGGTTTTCGTGCTGAATTTCCGCCTCCTTCCTGTACGCGGTTCTGGTGCTTTACGGTTCGAGCACACGAATGCGATTACATTTTCAGATCCGATCTTTGCTCCACTACAGGAATTGTGGATTTGTGGGTTATTTTCTCCAAATCAAGACCCTCTTTTTTTTATCATAACAATTTTAATCATTTAAGTTCAAAAAAAACTTTAATCATTAAATACCACTTGGCATGAGTGGTAAGCTATATCAAAATCAAACAAGTTTATTCACTAAATAATGGCCAGATTGTTTACCTGGTGTGAGAGAATAAACTCAGGGACATTAAATTCCCAGGATTCAGACCTACTCCCTCCGTTTCAAAATAGATGTAGGGTCGAACTCTAGGGGCCGATCTTTCACGAAATGGAGGGAATCTAATGAATAACACGAAGAACACGAGGGGAAACACTCAAGAACAAATCCAATCACACATACACTAAACAATCAAACACACAAAATCCACAAGGTACATAAACAACAAAAAAAAGATATAAGGTAAAGTTCATCCCAAATCCAAAGGAGATGGGGGCTTGATGATCTAGATAGATCCTTCTCCGAGGGGGTCTTGATATCCCTCGGGATCTTCTCTTAGATGGAGGTTTTGGCCTCCAATGGTGTCGTAGGGTGGAACCCTAAGTGGAGATTTTTCACGAATTGGAGGGAGAATCCCCAAGAGCAAGATGAACACAAGAGGAAAAACAAGAGAAAACACTCAATTGACTAGATCCAATCACACATATGCTAGATCCAAGAACATACAGGAGGTCACAATGATTCAAGAACAACAAAGGAAAGATACAAGATACTAGTTCATCCCAATCCTATGAGGAGAGAGGTCTTGATGATCCTGTGATGGGATCCTTCCCACATGTGGGGGTCTTGATATCCACAAGTGGATCTTCTCCCTTAGGAGGACATGATCTTCTAGAGGAATGGGTACAAGGAGCAAAGCTCACATAATCATTTCATATACTTTGCTATCCGTAACAAATGGTCTAGGTACGGAATATATAGGTAGGTGGATGGAGGGGATGAAGAGGAGGCCCAACAGAAGCTCACAGTCGTCCATCCTGATGGGCCCGTGCGCACGGGGTAAGTTGGGCCCGTGCGCACGGGGTCCCGTGGGCACGGTACAAGCTCGTGCGCACGGGGTGCTCCGGCGCCAGCTTCCTATGTAGTCCGTGCGCACGGGGTCTTCGAGGCCCATGGGCACGGGGTCGCCTGGGAGGTGCAGAGTTGATCTTGTTGCACTCCTTCTTCCTCCTTGTGGCCTTGTGTGACGCCCCGAGACCGTTGCGCCATGTGTCTTCAAGTTATTCATCGTCGTTGCCATGTCATTCGCTTACGTGTTGCATCTTGCCATGTCATCATGTGCATTGCATCATCATGTTTTCAAAACTTGCATCCGTCTCGGTCTCCTAGTTTCTTCCGTTGTCCGTTCTGAGCCCAGACACCCTTGCACACGCCCGCGGCATGTCCCAAATATTATTTTATAAGTGTCCGGAAAATGTTCTCGGAATGGGATGAAAGTTGGCGTGCGGTGTTGTTATGTTGTCGGTAGACCGCCTGCCAAATTTCATCGCATTCGGAGTCCGTTTGATAGTCCAACCGTTAAACATATAGCGGCATTATAGCCGGTCATATGTCAGACGTTTTCGGTCTCCGGAAATAGTCGCCGGGCTGCACTCCTTCCCCTCTCTCTTCTCAGTCCAACCACACTTGACCTTGTTCGCCTACCCCCCTGCATCAGTGCAATGAACCCCTCGCGCGCGTCCGAAAGTTGTTCCGAACCCGACCCGGGCAGTCGTCACCGTTGGTTCCGGATCATCTCCAAACGTCCCTAAAATATCACCGTTTTCTTATTTGGACACTCTACCTATTTTTTTTCTCGACCGTCCGATTTAGATCAGATGGACCGGATTAGCCCCTACCCAAAAATCCTATTGCTATATATAATCCAACCCTAGACCAATCCCTAAAACCTAGGCTTTTTGTCCCTCACCCCGCCGCCGCCACATCTTCCTCGGGATCCCCATCGCCCAACCCAGCGCCTCCACTGTTTCGCCCGATCCAATCCCCTCCGCCTCCACTCTCTGCCTCCACCGCACATCCATCCAGCCGCCGCCTTGCCTCACCCAAGCAGCAGCGCGGCACCAAAGCAGCCCCGAGTTCCTCCTCTTGCGCCTCTACGCTCGATCCCCTTCGCCTCGTGCCACTTTGTCGCCGGCAAGCTTCGTCGGAGATGAGCGCCAATGCCTGCTTCTTCTTCTTCTTCCCGTGCTCCTTTTGTTTCCATCTCTCATCTCCCTGCTTTTTCTCTCTTTTTGTGAGCAGGGGATCCGCCATCGACAGCCGCAGCAGCGACCTCCATGGACCCCGGCCGCCGACTCGGAGCTCCTCGTCGCCAATTCCCGCACCCTACTTCCCTGAGACCCGCGTTGTCGCCGCCTTGCTCCGTCCCCGCCATTTTTGTCGACGGCCTCCTCTCAAGCCGGCGCCGCCAGCTGCTTCCCCGTTGGAGCTTGTCGCCTCTACGTTCACGCCGCCGCGCCCCGCCATCTTCAGCCTCGTGCTGCTCAAGTCGCTGTCGCCGTTTGCCTTCTCGGGCGCCCCTTGCCTCGTCTCGGTCTGGTGGATTCGGACGCCCGAGACCTCGCCGTCCCTTTGCCCCGCTCGCCGGAGCTCTGCTCCCAGTCACCGGCCCCTTGCTCGTCCCCTCTGCTTCGCCTCTGCTCGAGCAGGACGATGCCTCGTCAGCCCCTGCGTCGATCGCTGCAGCTGGGCGTTGACCACGCCAGGCCAGCGCGAGGCCACCCGTGCCAGATCCAGCAGCGCAAGCCTGGCCTGCTGCACTGACTGGGCCGAAGCCCATGGTTAGGCCGCCCCCGTGCGCCCTCCTTTTTTTCTCATGTTGGGCCAGCCTGCCAGATTCGGCCCGTTCATGTTTTTCCAGATCTACGAATTTCCTATTTATCCACAGACTGCCAGTTTTGCAAAAACACCCTTGCACTTCATGCATATCCTAACTAATTAACCGTGCATCGGATTAAAACAAACTTTATATGTAAAATGTCTAGAATTTTGTCTAGTTTAATAATACCCAACTTTCATCTATGTTTAAAATGTTTAAACTTGTTGTTTGCATTAATTTGCCTATTGACATGTTAAAATGCTTTAATTCATAACTAAATAACCGTAACTCTGAATTTAATAAACTTTATATGCAAATGGGGTGGAAAAATGCCTAGTTTAACATGGTGACTTTACTTTGCATGTTTAACAACTCTAAATTATGCTTTAGGGCAGAACAGTACCAAACCTAAAATATTGCACATGAGGTTTTTCTGGACTTGTTGTTTGTTGTTCCGGCCTCATTTAAACTTGCCTAGATAGGTAGTTTTCCATTTGCTCCACCTCTTGCCATGATAATCAACATTTAATATTGTTGAGTACATAACCGAGAGAGAACTAAATAAGTCATGTGGTGTTTCGCCAATATGCAACTCGTTGCATATTGAGCTCCACTTAATTTGTAGGATTGCTTGTGCACTTTGCCATACCATGCCTCATTAAAACCGGACATGCATCATACTTGTTGTGCATCATGCCATGATTATGTGATGGTTGTTTACTATGTTGTTTGCTTCTTTCTGGGTTACTTCTCGCGTTAGCTTCGGTTTCATTTTGGAGTTGTGAGGATCCGTTCATCTACGTCCGTTTGTCTTCTTCATGGACTCGTTCTTCTTCCTTGTGGGATCTCAGGCAAGATGACCATGCCCTCGAAATCACTTCTATCTTTGCTTGCTAGTTGCTCGCTCTATTGCTATGCATATGCCGCGATACCTACCACTTGCTATCTCATGCCTCCCATATTGCCATGTCAAGCCTCTAACCCACCTTGTCCTAGCAAACCGTTGTTTGGCTATGTTACCGCTTTGCTCAGCCCCTCTTATAGCGTTGCTAGTTGCAGGTGAAGATGAAGTTTGTTCCATGTTGGAATATGGACATGTTGGGATATCACAATACCTCTTGTTTATATTAATGCATCTATATACTTGGTAAAGGGTGGAAGGCTCGGCCTTATGCCTGGTGTTTTGTTCCACTCTTGCCGCCCTAGTTTCCTTCATACCGGTGTTATGTTCCTTGATTTTGCGTTCCTTACACGGTTGGGTGTTATGGGGACCCCTTGACAGTTTGCTTTGAATAAAACTCCTCCAGCAAGGCCCAACCTTGGTTTTACCATTTGCCTCACCACCACCTACTTTTCCCTTGGGAGTCGCTCTCTCGAGGGTCATCTTTATTTTAACCCCCTCGGGGCCAGTGCTCCTCTGAGTGTTGGTCCAAACTAGAGCCCCTTGCAGCGCCACCTCGAGGAAACTTGAGGGCTGGTTTTAGTTGTACGGATTGCTCATCCGGTGTGCCCTGAGAACGAGATATGTGCAGCTCCTATCGGGATTTGTCGGCACATTCGGGCGGCTTTGCTGGTCTTGTTTTACAATTGTCGAAATTGTTGGGGAACGTTGCAGAAAACAAATATTTTCCTACGGTTTCACCAAGATCCATCTAGTGACTTCATCTAGCAACGAGTGATTGGTTTGCATCTACATACCTTTGTAGATCACGCGCGGAAGCGTTCAAAGAACGGGGATGAGGAAGGCGTACTCGACGTGATCCAAATCACCGGAGATCCTAGCGCCGAACGGACGGCACCTCCGCGTTCAACACACGTACGGTCAGCGTGACGTCTCCTCCTTCTTGATCCAGCAAGGGGGAAGGAGAGGTTGAGGAAGATGGCTCCAGCAGCAGCACGATGTGGTGGTGATGGAGCTGCAGTACTCCGGCAGGGCTTCGCCAAGCACTATGGAGGAGGAGGATGTGTTGGAGAGGGAGAGGGAGGCACCAAAGATGTGTTATGAGAGGCCCTCCTTCCCACACTATATATAGGGAGTCCAAGGGGGGCGGCCCTAGGAGATCCAATCTCCTAGGGGGGTGCGGCCAAGGGAGGAATCCCTCCTCCCCAAGGCACCTAGGAGGTGCCTTCCCCCTTTGGACTCTTCCCTTCTGAACCCTAGGCGCATGGGCCTCTTGGGGCTGGTGCCCTTGGCCCATGTAGGCCAAGGCGCACCCCCTACAGCCCATGTGGCCCCCCGGGGCAGGTGGCCCCACCCGGTGGACCCCCGGGACCCTTCCGGTGGTCCCGGTACAATACCGGTGAACCCCGAAACTTGTCCCGATGCCGAAATAGCACTTCCTATATATAATTCTTTACCTCCGGACCATTCCGGAACTCCTCGTGACGTCCGGGATCTCATCCGGGACTCCGAACAACATTCGGGTTACTGCATATACTACAACCCTAGCGTCACCGAACCTTAAGTGTGTAGACCCTACGGGTTCGGGAGACATGTAGACATGACCGAGATCGCTCTCCGGTCAATAACCAACAGCGGGATCTGGATACCCATGTTGGCTCCCACATGCTCCTCGATGATCTCATCGGATGAACCACGATGTCGAGGATTCAAGCAACCCCGTATACAATTCCCTTTGTCAATCGGTATGCTACTTGCCCGAGATTCGATCGTCGGTATCCCAATACCTCGTTCAATCTCGTTACCGGCAAGTCACTTTACTCGTACCGTAATGCATGATCCCGTGACCAGACACTTGGTCACTTTGAGCTCATTATGATGATGCATTACCGAGTGGGCCCTGATGAGGACATCAATACCATTGTTACACCCACAGCCCCTACCGTTACATATACTGGACCAATTACTAGAGCTCGCGCACGCCAATTAAATTACCAGGTACTTTCGTTTCTTGGTAATGATTCTAATGTTCATGAGATTATGATGCTGCCTAAATTGGATACATTTGTTTTGCTTACAAATGAAGGGCCTAGCTTGGAGAAGGATGAACATTGGAGCAAGAACACGCATGGAGTTGATGGCATGCGCAAGGGGATCAAGAACGGAGTTACAAGTGATGATTTCAGGACTTTGAAGCCGCCATAAGGAGTGCATGAAGCCTTGGACGAAATATACAAGATGCCACTTCATAATATTCGTCCATAGGCTATTCTAGGTGTGCGTCACCTTATTAATGGGCCAGGCCCATGTAATTTCGAAATACTTGAGTATAGGCTATTTTTAGAGTCCGTATGTGTGGGGAAACAAGAGTTAGGGTTGGTTTTGTACCCCACCCTCAAGGGCCACGAAATTCCCCCCTCTTCCTCCATATATACAGCCCTTAGGGCGTCGTTTAGACTTCGGGTTTTGTTTAGATTAAAAGTGCGCCATAGCTGCAACTTCGCGTACTTCGTTTGTGTCCAACGACCAGACCAAGACGTCACAGAACCCCACCTTGATCAATAAAGCTTTCGTCTTATATTCACAATATCCCGATTGCAATCTCAGTTTCTTGCTTGTTCTTCGTTTGCTCCCAGGAAACAGACCCTCGTGGTCAGGTTGATCGTGCTCCGGCGTGGTCAATAACCCTCAGAAGTTGGTTTAGCGATTGCTAAGGCGCGACGTCTCGCACGTTCGTAGTCAGATCGTCAAGGTCGACTCCCACAGAAAACGATAGCCACCATCTCATCGAAACATCGGGACACCTTAGCCTCTATCAAGTGGTATCAGATTTCCAGGTTGCTCGGTGAGATTTTACAGTTTTTCGTAGATTAGATCGAGTCTGTTCTTCATACCTACAGTCCACGAAAAAGCCAGAAAAAAATTAGGGTTAGTTCATCATATCCGAACCAATCTGAGCCTTTGCATAATCTTTTTAGGGTTTTTGCTTTGTTGAATTTGCGGTTGCATCGTCGTGTCAAGTTGCTGGTCTTAGAGTCTAGTCTTTTAGAGTTTCGAGTTCTGGTCATAAGTTGTCACGCCGCCGCCGCACCATCATCATCGCCCATCTACCACTTTTGCTTATCCGCCACCGCTCTGAATCCATATCCATATACCACCACCAATCCGTATCCATATACCACCACCAATCTGTATCCATATACCACCACCGCTACCATATACCACCACCGCTGCCATATACCACAACCATATATCCACCACCAATCCGAGTTCTTCTCATATTAGGTTTGTTCTTGAGATCAATCTAAATTCCGTTTCGTGTTTCCTTGCCTGCGTAGGTCTTGGAAAAAAAAGATCTGGAGACCCCCGGGCAGTTTTTAGGCCAAAATTTTCACGGGCAAATTTTTTTCCCTATCCTATTTTTAGGCTTTTCTGAGTCTTTTGAGCCACGTGCCATCATAGTGATTTTTTGTCGCACTTTTTCGTCGTCGCTGCCCTGATTTCCGAAAAAAAAAATGTGCCCATCCTATCAGTTTGACGAGGGAAGAGTTTTGAGACACTCGCCATTATAGTGATTTTTCGCAAAAAAAAGAGGAGCGCAAAAAAAAGGAGCGCAAAAAAAGAGCGAAAAAAAGTTCCAGAGTGTGCTTTTCCCTTATTTACGTGCAGCGCCGTGATTTTGTTAGTGTTCTAGGCTCGCGTCTCTAGCACGGTCTAGCCTAGGACCAGCACAGTACCGTCGTTGAGCGTTTATTCAACTTTGCATCTCTGAATTGATTATTGCTGACCCTTTTTGCTACCATACTATAAGCCTTCCCAGCTCCACATACCTCTACGTCGTGCGTTTGACTCTCCCTGGCAATCGCTCTATCCAAGCTTTTGAGAGTTTTGACTACAACGGTTGCCGATCACCGCCTGCTGCTGGGTAAGAACTGGTAAGAATTTGAGATTTGCTTGACGGATTTGTGACACCCGCCACCACCACCACTTGTTAGTAGTCTGTAGGATCATATTCTTGTGTGTTTCTATTGCTGCTAACCATGCCAGGATCACAAGCCGACGAGACTGACTGGGAGAACTTGACGAAAGGAGCTTCATGATACGTTTTCAGCAAATGATGAATGGACAGGTGCAAGATGTGATAAACAGATTTGAAGAGGCCATGGAGAAGATAGATGGCATGGAGAAGACGTTTGAAACAAAGCTCGATAACAAGTTTGCTGAATTGCTTTCGCGTTTTCCACCACCACCACCGGCTGCTCCTGCCGCACCTCTACAACAACAACAACAACGACTACCTCCACGTCGGGAAACAGCCCTATGACGAGCGAGCCGTGTCCCTCTTCATCCTGGCCAAACTGCTGGTGCTGCTGTTGATACTTTTGTGGCTCCTACTGCTGATGTGCAGGAGAATGATTATGTGGGAGATTACGAGGATGAGGTTGATCAAAATCAGAACTACGTGCAACCACCAGCACAGCAACCACCAGGTCGTCCACATGCAAATATGGCAATGGTAGGCTCATCCTCAGGTACGAGATCATGACCATCTGCCCTAAACTAAAATTGAATATTCCACCATTTGAGGGTAGATATGTTCCTGATATATATCTTACTTGGGAGTTAGAAACTGAACAACGATTTACATGTTTACAATATCCCGAGGAGAGACGTGTTCCTGCTGCTGTTTGTGCTTTCACTAGTTTTGCATGTGTTTGGTGGTCTGAGCATTGTAGATTATATCCTATTCCGGCTACTTGGGCTGCTTTGAAAACTGCTATGCGTACTCGTTGGGTTCCACCATATTATCAACGTGAATTACTTCAAAAATTGCAGCGCTTAAGACAGGGAAAAAATTCTGTAGAAGAATATTATCAGGAATTACAAACTGGCATGATTAGATGTGGTATTGTTGAGGAGAATGAAGCTATGCTTGCACGTTTTATGGGTGGATTAAATAGAGAGATTCAGACGATTCTAGAGTATAAGGAGTATACTAATATCACTCGTTTATTCCATCTTGCTTGTAAAGCTGAACGTGAAGTGCAGGATCGACATGCGTTGGAGCGAACTAATTTTTCTGCAGGTCGACCTTCATCATGGACACCACGTGCATCCTCTACTTCCACTACACCAGCACCTCCATCAGGTGCCACCGCCTCCGTCGGCTGCCACCTCCAACCGTGATACAATAAAGCAGGCACAATCACCACTATCTGCCAAGAGCACACCTTCTGGGCCTGCAAAGAGCTCTTCTTCATCCATGGCATCAACAGGGCAAACACATGATATTATTTGTCGACGTTGCAAGGGTGGAGGTCATTATGCGAGGGAATGCCCATCTAAGCGTGTGATGATTGTTACTGAGGATGGTGGGTATGAGTCCGCTAGTGACTATGATGAGGAGACTTTGGCTCTTATTACACGTGACGAACACGGTGGAGACGATTCTGATCATGAGACGCAATACATGGCTCCTGAAGATGCTGACAGGTATGAATGTTTAGTTGCTCAACGTGTTTTGAGTGTGCAGGTTACACAAGCTGAGCAAAATCAGAGGCATAATTTGTTCCATACAAAGGGAGTTGTGAAGGAACGTTCTGTTCGCGTGATCATAGATGGAGGGAGCTGCAATAACTTGGCTAGCATGGAGATGGTGGAGAAGCTATCTCTCACCACAAGACCACATCCACATCCTTACTACATCCAATGGTTCAACAACAGCGGCAAGGTTAAGGTAACACGTACTGTTCGTGTGCATTTTAGTATCTCTACATATGCTGATTATGTTGATTGTGATGTGGTACCTATGCAAGCATGTTCCTTATTACTTGGTAGACCATGGCAATTTGATAAAAATTATGTACACCATGGTAGAAACAATCAGTATACTCTTGTTCATAACGATAAAAATATTACTTTGCTTCCTATGACTCCTGATTCCATTTTGAAAGATGATATTAATAGAGCTAATAAAGCAAAACAGGAGACAAATAAGAGTGAAAATCAGATTGTGGCAAAAGAATTTGAGCACCAAATGAAGCCTAATAATAAACCATCTACTGTTGTTTCTGAAATTAAATTGAAAAGTGCATGTTTACTTGCCACCAAATCTGATATTGATGAGCTAGATTTCAGCAAATCTGTTTGCTATGCTTTTGTGTGCAAAGAGGCATTATTTTCATTCGAGGACGTGCCTTCCTCTTTGCCCCCTGCTGTCACTAACATTTTGCAGGAGTTCGCTGACGTCTTTCCACAAGACGTGCCACCGGGATTACCACCTATTCGAGGGATTGAGCATCAAATTGACTTAATTCCCGGTGCTTCGCTACCCAACCGTGCACCATACCGTACCAATCCAGAGGAGACGAAGGAGATTATGCGTCAAGTACAAGAACTGCTCGACAAAGGTTATATACGCGAATCCCTTAGTCCTTGTGCTGTTCCTATCATTTTAGTGCCGAAAAAGGATGGTACGTCGCGTATGTGCGTTGATTGTAGAGGCATTAATAATATTACTATTCGTTATCGTCATCCTATTCCTAGGCTAGATGATATGCTTGATGAATTGAGTGGCTCTACAATATTCTCCAAAGTTGATTTGCGTAGTGGATACCATCAAATTCGTATGAAATTGGGTGATGAATGGAAAACAGCATTTAAAACTAAGTTTGGATTATATGAGTGGTTAGTCATGCCTTTTGGGTTAACTAATGCACCTAGTACTTTCATGAGGTTAATGAACGAAGTTTTACGTGCTTTCATTGGACGATTTGTGGTAGTTTACTTTGATGACATATTGATTTATAGCAAATCTTTGGAGGAACATTTGGAACATTTACGTGCTGTTTTTATTGCTCTACGTGATGCACGTTTGTTTGGAACCACCTTGGAAAGTGCACCTTTTGCACCGACCGAGTATCTTTTCTTGGCTATGTTGTTACTCCACAGGGAATTGAAGTTGATAAAGCCAAGATTGAAGCTATTGAGAGTTGGCCGCAGCCCAAAACGGTCACACAAGTGAGGAGTTTCCTTGGCCTCGCTGGTTTCTATAGGCGTTTTGTGAGAGATTTCAGCACCATTGCTGCACCTCTCAACGAGCTTACAAAGAAGGATGTGCCTTTTGTTTGGGGTACCGCACAGGAAGAAGCCTTCACGGTATTGAAAGATAAGTTGACACATGCTCCTTTACTCCAACTTCCTAATTTCAATAAGACTTTTGAGCTTGAATGTGATGCTAGTGGAATTGGATTAGGAGGTGTGTTATTACAAGATGGAAACCTGTTGCATACTTTTCTGAAAAATTGAGTGGGCCTAGTCTGAACTATTCTACTTATGATAAAGAATTATATGCTCTTGTTCGGACCTTAGAAACATGGCAACATTATTTATGGCCCAAGGAATTTGTTATACATTCTGATCATGAATCTTTGAAACACATTAAAAGTCAAGCAAAACTGAACCGTAGACATGCTAAATGGGTTGAATTCATTGAGACTTTCCCTTATGTCATTAAACACAAGAAGGGTAAAGAAAATGTTATTGCTGATGCCTTGTCTCGTCGTTATACTATGCTTTCACAACTTGACTTTAAAATATTTGGTTTGGAGACCATCAAAGATCAATATGTTCATGATGCTGAATTTAAAGATGTATTGCAGAATTGTAAGGAAGGGAGAACTTGGAACAAGTTCGTTCTTAACGATGGATTTGTGTTTCGTGCTAACAAGCTATGCATTCCAGCTAGCTCCGTTCGTCTTTTGTTGTTGCAGGAGGCGCATGGAGGAGGATTAATGGGACACTTTGGCGTCAAGAAGACGGAGGATATACTTGCTACACATTTCTTTTGGCCAAAGATGAGACGGGATGTTGAGCGTTTTGTTGCTCGCTGCACTACATGTCAAAGAGCTAAGTCACGACTCAATCCTCATGGTTTATATATGCCTTTGCCTGTACCTAGTGTTCCTTGGGAGGATATATCTATGGACTTTGTTTTAGGTTTACCTCGAACAAAGAAGGGGAGGGATAGCATATTTGTTGTCGTGGATAGGTTCTCGAAAATGGCACACTTTATACCATGTCATAAAAGCGATGATGCTGTTAATGTTGCTGATTTGTTCTTTCGTGAAATTATTCGCTTACATGGTGTGCCAAATACTATTGTTTCAGATCGTGATACTAAATTTCTTAGCCACTTTTGGAGATGTTTATGGGCTAAGTTGGGGACTAAGCTGCTTTTTAGTACTACTTGTCACCCCCAAACTGATGGACAAACTGAAGTAGTCAATAGAACATTGTCTACTATGCTTAGGGCTGTTTTGAAGAATAACAAGAAAATGTGGGAAGAATGCTTGCCTCATATTGAATTTGCTTATAATCGTTCATTGCATTCTACTACTAAGATGTGCCCTTTTGAAATTGTGTATGGTTTCCTACCTCGTGCACCTATTGATTTGTTGCCTCTTCCATCTTCAGAGAGGTTAATTTTGATGCTAAAGAACGTTCTGAATTGATTTTAAAAATGCATGAGTTAACTAAGGAAAACATTGAGCGTATGAATGCTAAATATAAACTTGCTGGAGATAAGGGTAGAAAACATGTTGTGTTTGCGCCTGGAGATCTTGTTTGGTTACATTTGCGTAAAGATAGATTTCCTAATCTGCGCAAATCAAAGCTAATGCCACGTGCTGATGGTCCTTTTAAGGTGTTAGAGAAAATAAATGATAATGCATATAAACTTGAGCTACCTGTAGATTTTGGGGTTAGTCCCACTTTTAACATTGCAGATTTGAAGCCTTATTTGGGTGAGGAAGATGAGCTTCCGTCGAGGACGACTTCATTTCAAGAAGGGGAGGATGATGAGGACATCAATACCATTGTTACACCCACAGCCCCTACTGTTACATATACTGGACCAATTACTAGAGCTCGCGCACGCCAATTAAATTACCAGGTACTTTCGTTTCTTGGTAATGATTCTAATGTTCATGAGATTATGATGCTGCCTAAATTGGATACATTTGTTTTGCTTACAAATGAAGGTCCTAGCTTGGAGAAGGATGAACATTGGAGCAAGAACACGAATGGAGTTGATGGCATGCGCAAGGGGAAAGGGGATCAGAACAGGAGTTACAAGTGATGACTTCAGGACTTTGGAGCCACCATAAGGAGTGCATGAAGCCTTGGACGAAATATACAAGATGGCACTTCATAAATTTCGTCTAGAGGCTATTCTAGGTGCTACGTCACCTTATTATTGAGCCAGGCCCATGTATTAATTTCGAAATACTTAAGTATAGGCTATTTTTAGAGTCCGTATGTGTGGGGAAACAAGAGTTAGGGTTGGTTTCGGACCCCACCCTCAAGGGCCACGAAATTCCCCCCTCTTCCTCCATATATACAGCCCTTAGGGCGTCGTTTAGACTTTGGGTTTTGTTTAGATTAAAAGTTCGCCATAGCTGCAACTTCGCGTACTTCGTTTGTGTCCAACGACCAGACCAGGACGTCACAGAACCCCACCTTGATCAATAAAGCTTTCATCTTATATTCGCAATATCCCGATTGCAATCTCAGTTTCTTGCTTGTTCTTCGTTTGCTCGCAGGAAACAGACCCTCGTGGTCAGGTTGATCGTGCTCCGGCGTGGTCAATAACCCTCGGAAGTTGGTTTAGCGATTGCTAAGGCGCGACGTCTCGCACGTTCGTAGTCGGATCGTCAAGGTCGACTCCCACAGAAAACGATAGCCACCATCTCATCGAAACATCGGGACACCTTAGCCTCTATCACGTCTTGTTCTGCAGGGAGAACAGGTGCGCCACCTAGCGGTGCTTGTAGGACATAATCCTTCTTGGCAGCTATGAGGATGATCCTCAGGTTCCGGACCCAGTCCGTGTAGTTGCTGGCATCGTCTTTCAGCTTGGTTTTCTCTAGGAATGCGTTGAAGTTGAGGACTACGTTGGCCATTTGATCTACAAGACATATTGTAAAATTTTAGACTAAGTTCATGATAATTAAGTTCATCTAATCAAATTATTCAATGAACTCCCACTTAGATAAACATCCCTCCTGTAATCTAAGTATAACATGATCCGAGTTAACTAGGCCGTGTCCGATCATCACGTGAGACGGACTAGCCAACGTCGGTGAACATCTTCATGTTGATCGTATCTTCTATACGACTCATGCTCGATCTTTCGGTCTTCTATGTTCCGAGGCCATGTCTGTACATGCTAGGCTCGTCAAGTCAACCTAAGTGTTTGCATGTGTAAATCTGTTTTACACCCGTTGTATGTGAACGCTAGAATCTAACACCCGATCATCACGTGGTGCTTCGAAAACAATGAACTGTCACAATGGTGCACAGTTAGGGGGAACACTTTCTTGAAATTATTATGAGGGATCATCTTATTTACTACCGTCGTTCTAAGTAAACAAGATGCAGAAACATGATAAACATCACATGCAATCAAATAATAACAGTGACATGATATGGCCAATATCACATAGCTCCTTTGATCTCCATCTTGGGGCTCCATGATCATCTTGTCACCGGCATGACACCATGATCTCCATCATCATGATCTCCATTATCGTGTCTCCATGAAGTTGCTCGCCAACTATTACTTCTACTACTATGGCTAACGCGTTTAGCAATAAAGTAAAGTAATTTACATGGCGTTTCTCAATGACACGCAGGTCATACAAAAAATAAAGACAACTCCTATGGCTCCTGCCGGTTGTCATGCAAGTCGTGATTCCTATTACAATAGCATGAACATCTCATACATCACATATAGATCATTCATCATTCATCACAACTTTGGCCATATCATATCACAAAGCACTTGCTGCAAAAACAAGTTAGACGTCCTCTAATTGTTGTTGCAAGTTTTACGTGGCTGAAGTAGGGTTCTAGCAAGAACGTTTTCTTACCTACGTGAAAGCCACAACGTGATTTGTCAACTTCTATTTACCCTTCATAAGGACCCTTTTCATCGAATCCGCTCCAACTAAAGTGGGAGAGACAGACACCCGCCAGCCACCTTATGCAACTAGTGCATGTTAGTCGGTGGAACCGGTCTCACGTAAGCGTACGTGTAAGGTTGGTCCGGGCCGCTTCATCCCACAATACCGTTGAAGCAAGATAAGACTAGTAGCGGCAAGAAAGTTGACAACATCAACGCCCACAACAAATTGTGTTCTACTCGTGCAAGAGAACTACGCATAGACCTAGCTCATGATGCCACTGTTGGGGAACGTTGCAGAAAACAAAAATTTTCCTACGGTTTCACCAAGATCCATCTAGGAGTTCATCTAGCAACGAGTGATTGGATTGCATCTACATACCTTTGTAGATCACGCGCGGAAGCGTTCAAAGAACGGGGATGAGGAAGGCGTACTCGACGTGATCCAAATCACCGGAGATCCTAGTGCCGAACGGACGGCACCTCCGCGTTCAACACACGTACGGTCAGCGTAACGTCTCCTTCTTCTTGATCCAGCAAGGGGAAGGAGAGGTTGAGGAAGATGGCTCCAGCAGCAGCACGACGGCGTGGTGGTGGTGGAGCTGCAGTACTCCGGCAGGGCTTCGCCAAGCACTATGGAGGAGGAGGATGTGTTGGAGAGGGAGAGGGAGGCACCAAAGATGTGTTATGAGAGGCCCTCCTTCCCCACTATATATAGGGAGTCCAAGGGGGGCGCCGTCCCTAGGAGATCCAATCTCCTAGGGGGGGCGGCGGCCAAGGGAGGAATCCCTTCCCCCCAAGGCACCTAGGGGGTGCCTTCCCCTTTTGGGACTCTTCCCTTCTTGAACCCTAGGCGCATGGGCCTCTTGGGGCTGGTGCCCTTGGCCCATGTAGGCCAAGGCGCACCCCTACAGCCCATGTGGCCCCCCGGGGAAGGTGGCCCCACCCGGTGGACCCCCGGGACCCTTCCGGTGGTCCCGGTACAATACCGGTGACCCCGAAACTTGTCCCGATGCCCGAAATAGCACTTCATATATATAATTCTTTACCTCCGGACCATTCCGGAACTCCTCGTGACTTCCGGGATCTCATCCGGGACTCCGAACAACATTCGGGTTACTGCATATACATATCCCTACAACCCTAGCATCACCGAACCTTAAGTGTGTAGACCCTACGGGTTCGGGAGACATGTAGACATGACCGAGATCGTTCTCCGGTAAATAACCAACAGCGGGATCTGGATACCCATGTTGGCTCCCACATGCTCCTCGATGATCTCATCGGATGAACCACGATGTCGAGGATTCAAGCAACCCCGTATACAATTCCCTTTGTCAATCGGTATGCTACTTGCCCGAGATTCGATCGTCGGTATCCCAATACCTCGTTCAATCTCGTTACCGGCAAGTCGCTTTACTCGTACCGTAATGCATGATCCCGTGACCAGACACTTGGTCACTTTGAGCTCATTATGATGATGCATTACCGAGTGGGCCCAGTGATACCTCTCCGTCATACGGAGTGACAAATCCCAGTCTTGATCCGTGTCAACCCAACAGACACTTTCGGAGATACCCGTAGTATACCTTTATAGTCACCCAGTTACGTTGTGACGTTTGGTGCACCCAAAGCACTCCTACGGTATCCGGGAGTTACACGATCTCATGGTCTAAGGAAAAGATACTTGACATTGGAAAACTCTAGCAAACGAACTATACGATCTTGTGCTATGTTTAGGATTGGGTCTTGTCCATCACATCATTCTCCTAATGATGTGATCTCGTTATCAATGACATCCAATGTCCATAGTCAGGAAACCATGACTATCTGTTGATCAACGAGCTAGTCACCTAGAGGCTTACTAGGGACATGTTGGTGTCTATTATTCACACATGTATTACGATTTCCGGATAACACAATTATAGCATGAATAAAGACAATTATCATGAATAAGGAAATATAATAATAATGCTTTTATTATTGCCTCTAGGGCATATTTCCAACAGAAATGTCTTGTAACCGGGATTCTGAGTCTGATCGGGTCTTCCTGGGAGAAGGAATATCCTTCGTTGACCGTGAGAGCTTGTGATGGGCTAAGTTGGGACACCCCTGCAGGGTTTTGAAATTTCGAAAGTCGTGCCCGCAGTTATGGGCAGATGGGAATTTGTTAATATCCGTTGTAGAGAACTTGACACGTAACTTAATTAAAATGCATCAACCGCGTGTGTAGCCGTGATGGTCTCTTCTGGCGGGGTCCGAGAAGTGAACACGGTGTTGGAGTTATGCTTGAACGTAAGTAGCTTCAGGATCACTTCTTGATCACTTCTAGTTCACCACCGTGCTTTGCTTCTCTTCTCGCTCTCATTTGCGTAAGTTAGCCACCATATATGCTAGTGCTTGCTGCAACTCCACCTCATATCTTTTACCTACCCATAAGCTTAAATAGTCTTGATCGCGAGGGTGTGAGATTGTTGAGTCCCCGTGACTCACAGATTACTTCCAAAACTAGTTTGCAGGTGCCGATGATACCGTGCAGGTGACTCAACCGAGCTCAAGGAGGAGCTCGATGAAGATCTTGTTCATCGTGTTGTTTCGTTTCAGTTGATCAGTAGTGGAGCCCAGTCGGGGCGATCGGGGATCTTTTGCATTAGGGGTAGTCTTCTTTTATTTTGGTTCCGTAGTCGGACCTTGATTGTATCTGGTTGATGTAATGCTATATTTATGTATTGTGTGAAGTGGCGATTGTAAGCCAACTATGTACCTCTTTCTTATTCAGTACATGGGATGTGTAAAGATTACCCCTCTTGCGGCATGCCTACAATGCGGTTATGCCTCTAAGTCGTGCTCTGACACGTGGGAGATATAGCCGCATCGTGGGTGTTACAAGTTGCTATCAGAGCCTTTCCCCGACTTAGGAGCCCCCTGCTTGATCGAATCGTTGGCGTTGTTGAGTCTAGAAAAATGTTTTGAGTCTTATAGGATTATATATATCGGAGAGTAGGATTCTTTTTACTCCTCAGTCCGTTCGTCGCTCTGGTGAGGCCTCCTGACGTAGAGTTTTGACTCTTCTCTTCTCAAATTTCACTAAAAAAATTTAGGATCACGCGGGTATCTTGGAATTGTTCCGATGGTTTTGTGACGAGAACATTGTTCTTGGTGCCTCCTAACATTTAGGGTTGTGGCAGTGTCCCGGGGAGTTGAGCTCCGAGGTGTTGTCGTCACAATTTTATCATTGCATTTGGAATATCTGAGTTCGCCGACATCAAAAATCTCTTTTATGCAGTTGTTGGTGAGATAACCTTGACGCCACCCAATACTGGGGCGGGAGTTCGGGTGTCGGAGTAAATGACCACGGGCACCTAGCCGACTTCCCCTGGCTCTTCAGAAAAATTATAGGCCGATTGAGCCTCCAAGCGTCCAAGACGTGGGGCCGCCTTCCCCCAGCTGGCTACCTCTCAGGCCGGCTGTGCAAAGGCGGCCCAGCCCTGAAATCCTTGAGAAACAAGACCACGAGAAGGCCGACTCCAAGAAGCCGGCCATGAGAAGGCCGACTCCCAGGAGCCGGCCATGAGAAGGCCGACTCCCAGGAGCCGGCCCCTCAACAGGCGGCCAAGATCATGCCCTCAGAGTCTGCACCCACATAACGGCGACAAGACGGGGCGTGGCTATAGTGAAGCCTGCCACCCCCAAATCCCGGGGCACGCATGGCCACAGTGCGTCGTACGGGGCGGCCATCACCCGTCCGACGCGGCACTGTTGCCACATTGATCGTGACATCACCCACGGCGAGCAGTCAGTACGACCCGTGGGTGGCGGGCCCCCTCAGTCAGGGAGACCCCAAAGGCGGCCAGGCTTCCCGCAGTCGGCCTGGGGTACGGCCAGCTCTCTCCCTCGACGGAGGTGCCTCATCAAGGAGATAGGACAAAGTAAGGCTACAGTGATGAGTCGCCTCGTGACGACACTGTAGCCATGCTTACCCCGATAAAGCCCTCGTCACCAGAGGCAAGGCAACAGTAACCACCCTCCGACAAAACACCCGAACAGTGGGGCCGGCCTGTTGACCAGAGCGCCGGCAGCTAGCAGGGCCTACCGAGCGGCGGGCCCATCGGTCGGCGGAGAAGCCGGCCAGCGTAGACACAGACGGCTGGGGCCCGTGCCCAGCCGGATTACCATTGTACCCCTGGGGGGTAGGCCTATATAAACCCCCCAGGGCACCCATGCAGGGGGATCTCTCTTTGGATAGTTTTTAGACACCGCAACGAGAGAAGGAGCAGGCAAGCCTTGCCCCTCTTCATCCTTTCACCAAACAGCTCAAGGAGCCTCTTGTAGCTACTTGCCAATCTAGTGACCATGCGGAGACCCCGCAGAGAAGTAGTAGGGGTGTTATCTCCACGGAGAGCCCTGAAGCTGGGTAAGATTTGCTGGCGTGCATGTCTTCGCCTTATCCCATTTCTAGGCACCGGCGATGTTTTATTGGCTCCCACAATGATAAGCCACCCGTTGGCATATGTCGCACCAACCACCCGACATTTGGCGCCCACCATGGGGCCAGGTGCACCGTCGTCCGGAGACCTGCTCTGGACGGGAACCCTCTTCCTCCCCAGCGTGTGTAGCTAGCCCGGCTCGCCTGATGGCGCTTGCCCCGACGCGCTGCAAGGCGTCGCTGACGCATGCGCGGCAAGCTGCCTCGCCGATCTTCTTGGCGAGGCTCGCATCTCTGATGAGCCCGCTTCCGACGCGGGCACAGGCTGCCCCGAAAGCCACCTCGCCAGCCTCCTCGACCAACTCCACGTCTTCGGCGAGCTGGCTGCGGACTTGGAGTCGGTTGGCTCCACCGACCCGATGCTTGTCGATTCCGACACGGCATCACTTGATGCCTTCCCCTCCAACGTGGTAATCATCAACGACCCTCTTCCTCGAGCCGACAGCAGTGGCAGCGCCATCACCGAGGTACTGGTCATCAGCCACGGCGCCGCCTCTGGCGAAAACGCCCACGACACCCTACAGGCGGCGTTGCACGACTTATCCGCCCCCATCCCGGCTGACACCGACGCCCAGACACTGGAGGCGCGCCGCCTCACCCTCATTGTGGAGGGCCAGAAGCTAGCCTCCATGAGACGCCTCACCGAGGCTCACTAGTGCGAAGTCAACCACGCCGCCTTCGGCACGCTGCCTCCCGACGAGCCGAGCCGCATCGGTATCATCAAGAAACGCGGTGCAGCTATCGCTGGCGCGCTGGGAGCAGATCGCCCAGTCTATGCCACGCCTCTCGAGAACCTACGTGCCGCCCACGCGGCTGTGGACGAGCTGGACGGACTGAGGGCCGACGAGCTCCCCTACATGACCAGACGCATCCAGCAGCTTATCGACGCCGCCATAGAGCGGCATGAAGCCGGTGTTCGCGCCGAAAGTCCTCCCCCGCGCCGAGAGCATGGTGCGACGTCCCGAACAACGACGGCGGGCAACACCCGCGCAAGGAAAGAAAAGGAGCCGGCTGCCAGCCGCAGCCGGACTCGAATCTCCATCGAGCATGACACAGAAGGCCGTCCTCGAGCTGTGGAATGGTGGGGCAATCCGCCCCCTCCTCCGCCTCGTGGGGAGAGATACCCCACTCCACCGCCTATCATGCATCCGACTCTCAGCGGCCGACTGGGTCGCCGTGAAGGAGTCGGCGAGAATGACGCCCGCCACCGGATCGACCGCCTAGCGCGATCCCTGGCTCTGGAAGAAGAAGATGATGTCGGCCCGCCCTGCTTTGGCCCCCGCATCCGCGACAAGCCCTTCCCTAAAGGGTTCTCGCTCCCAAGAGACACGCCCAAGTACAACGGCTCCGTGAAGCCGGAAGACTGGTTGATCGACTACTCCACTGCGGTTAGCATCGCGAACGACAACAGGCGCATTGCCGTGAAGTATGTTCCCCTCATGCTCCAAGGCACGACATGTACCTGGCTCAACATCCTCAAGCCTTACAGCGTCAACAGCTGGCTGGACTTCACAGAAGCCTTCATCCGCAACTTCACCAGCACCTACAAGCGGGCTCCTAAGCCCCGACAGCTCTCCTTGTGTGTGCAAGGTCCCAGTGAATCAACTCGCGACTACCTCATGCGTTGGGCCGAACTCCGCAACTCCTGCGAAGGGGTGCACGAGGTTCAAGCTATAGAGTACTTCACCGCCGGGTGCCGAGAAGGCACCCTCCTCAAGCACCGACTCCTCTGCAAAGAGCCGACTACCCTCGACGAGCTGCTGATAATAGCTGACAAATACGCCATGGCCGATTCCTCAATGAAGACCGAGCTCCGAGTAGACGCCTCCGGGAAGGTACTCGCTCCGAGTCCCAAGACGCCGGCAGGAGACTCCAGCCGACGCCCATACCAGAACGACCACAAGCGCAAGGCTCCCCCGCCGCCTCCCATCAGTCGGCTGGTGGCCACCGCCGAAGAGGAACAACCAGAAGGGCGGCCCACGCCCAAAAAGCAGAAGGGCAGCAGGCCGGCTTGGCAGCCGGCTTTCTCCTACGAGCAAGCACTTGATGCCCCCTGCAAGTTTCACAGCGGCGCGAAGCCTTCAAACCACACAACCCGAAAATGCCACTGGCTCACGCGGATCTCCAAGGGAGAGGGATAGCGCCGCCTCCGCCTGCTGGTCAGCCGCCTCCGGCCCCTCCGCAGCCGGCTGCCCGACCGACAGTCGGGGCTGTTCAAGACGAATTCCCCGACGACATCTTTACGAGCCTACCAGAAGATCGGCGTAGCCGGCGCCGACAACATCAAGAAGTCGACGCAGTTGCCTCCAACAACCCTGAGTTCATGCACTGGTCGGAAAGGCCTATCAGCTGGAGCCGGACTGATCACCCAGAGGTGATGCCATCTCCCGACTCTTACGCATTGGTTTTGGATGCCACCCTTGTTGGGGAACGTAGTAATTTCAAAATTTTCCTACGCACACGCAAGATCACGGTGATGCATAGCAACGAGAGGGGAGAGTGTAGTCTATGTACCCTCGTAGACCGACAGCGGAAGCGTTATGACAACACGGTTGATGTAGTCGTACGTCTTCACGGCCCGACCGGTCAAGCACCGAAACTACGGCACCTCCGAGTTCTAGCACACGTTCAGCTCGATGACGATCCCCGGACTCCGATCCAGCAAAGTGTCGGGGAAGAGTTCTGTCAGCACGACGGCGTGGTGACGATCTTGATGTTCTACTATCGCAAGGCTTCGCCTAAGCACCACTACAATATTATCGAGGACTATGGTGGAGGGGGGCACCGCACACGGCTAAGAGAACGATCTTCAAGATCAACTTGTGTGTCTAGAGGTGCCCCCTGCCCCCGTATATAAAGGAGCAAGGGGGGAGGACGGCCGGCCCTTGGGGCGCGCCAAGGAGGAGGAGTCCTCCTCCTAGTAGGAGTAGGACTCCCCTCTTTCCTACTCCTACTAGGAGGGGGAGAGGAAATGGGAGAGGGAGAAGGAAAGGGGGGCGCCGCCCCCCTCTCCTAGTCCAATTTGGACCAGAGGGGGAGGGGGCGCACGGCCCACCCTGACTGCCCCTCTCTCTCTCCACTAGGGCCCATAAAGCCCATTACTTCTCCCGGGGGGGGGGGGGTTCCGGTAACCCTCCGGCACTCCGGTTTTCTCCGAAATCACCTGGAACACTTCCGGTGTCCGAATATAGCCGTCCAATATATCAATCTTTATGTCTTGACCATTTCGAGACTCCTCGTCATGTCCGTGATCACATCCAAGACTCTGAACAAACTTCGGTACATCAAAATATATAAACTCATAATGAAACTGTCATCGTAACGTTAAGCGTGCGGACCCTACGGGTTCGAGAACAATGTAGACATGACCGAGACATGTCTCCGGTCAACAACCAATAGCGGAACCTGGATGCTCATATTGGCTCCCACATATTCTACGAAGATCTTTTATCGGTCAGACCGCATAACAACATACTTTGTTCCCTTTGTCATCGGTATGTTACTTGCCCGAGATTCGATCGTCGGTATCTCAATACCTAGTTCAATCTCGTTACCGGCAAGTCTCTTTACTCATTTCGTAATACATCATCTCGCAACTAACTCATTAGTTGCAATGCTTGGAAGGCTTATCTGATGTGCATTACCGAGAGGGCCCAGAGATACCTCTCCGACAATCGGAGTGACAAATCCTAATCTCGAAATACGCCAACCCAACATGTACCTTTGGAGACACCTGTAGAGCTCCTTTATAATCACCCAGTTACGTTGTGACGTTTGGTAGCACACAAAGTGTTCCTCCGGCAAACGGGAGTTGCATAATCTCATAGTCATAGGAACATGTATAAGTCATGAAGAAAGCAATAGCAACATACTAAACGATCGGGTGCTAAGCTAATGGAATGGGTCATGTCAATCACATCATTCTCCTAATGATGTGATCCCGTTAATCAAATGACAACACATATCTATGGTTAGGAAACATAACCATCTTTGATTAACGAGCTAGTCAAGTGGAGGCATACTAGTGACGTTTAGTTTGTCTATGTATTCACACAAGTATTATGTTTCCGGATAATACAATTCTAGCATGAATAATAAACATTTATCATGATATAAGGAAATAAATAATAACTTTATTATTGCCTCTAGGGCATATTCCCTTCAGTCTCCCACTTGCACTAGAGTCAATAATCTAGATTTACACAGTAATGATTCTAACATCCATGGAGCTTTGGTGCTGATCATGTTTTGCTTGTGGAAGAGGCTTAGTCAATGGGTCTGCTACATTCAAATCCGTATGTATCTTGCAAATCTCTATGTCTCCCACCTGGACTAGATCCCGGATGGAATTGAAGCGTCTCTTGATGTGTTTGGTTCTCTTGTGAAATCTGGATTCCTTTGCCAAGGCAATTGCACCAGTATTGTCACAAAAGATTTTCATTGGACCCGATGCACTAGGTATGACACCTAGATCGGATATGAACTCCTTCATCCAGACTCCTTCGTTTGCTGCTTCCGAAGCAGCTATGTACTCCGCTTCACATGTAGATCCCGCCACAACGCTTTGTTTAGAACTGACCAACTGACAGCTCCACCGTTTAATGTAAACACGTATCCAATTTGCGATTTAGAATCGTCCGGATCAGTGTCAAAGCTTGCATCAACGTAACCATTTATGATGAGCTCTTTGTCACCTCCATATACGAGAAACATATCCTTAGTCCTTTTTAGGTATTTCAGGATGTTCTTGACCGCTGTCCAGTGATCCACTCCTAGATTACTTTGGTACCCCCCTGCTAGACTTATAGCAAGGCATATATCAGGTTTGGTACACAACATTGCATACATGATAGAGCCTATGGCTGAAGCATAGGGAACATCTTTCATTTTCTCTCTATCTTCTGCAGTGGTCGGGCATTGAGTCTTACTCAATTTCACACCTTGTAACACAGGCAAGAATCCTTTCTTTGCTTGATCCATTTTGAACTTCTTCAAAATTTTGTCAAGGTATGTGCTTTGTGAAAGTCCAATTAAGCGTCTTGATCTATCTCTATAGATCTTAATGCCCAATATGTAAGCAGCTTCACCGAGGTCTTTCATTGAAAAACTCTTATTCAAGTATCCCTTTATGCTATCCAGAAATTCTATATCATTTCTGATTAGTAATATGTCATCTACATATAATATCAGAAATGCTACAGAGCTCCCACTCACTTTCTTGTAAATACAGGCTTCTCCAAAAGTCTGTATAAAACCAAATGATTTGATCACACTATCAAAACGTTTATTCCAACTCCGAGAGGCTTGCACCAGTCCATAAATGGATCGCTGGAGCTTGCACACTTTGTTAGCTCCCCTTTGGATCGACAAAACCTTCCGGCTGCATCATATACAACTCTTCTTCCAGAAATCCATTCAGGAATGCAGTTTTGACATCCATTTGCCAAATTTCATAATCATAAAATGCGGCAATTGCTAACATGATTCGGACAGACTTAAGCATCGCTACGGGTGAGAAGGTCTCATCGTAGTCAATCCCTTGAACTTGTCGAAAACCTTTTGCGACAAGTCGAGCTTTGTAGACAGTAACATTACCGTCAGCGTCAGTCTTCTTCTTGAAGATCCATTTATTCTCAATTGCTTGCCGATCATCGGGCAAGTCAACCAAAGTCCATACTTTGTTCTCATACATGGATCCCATCTCAGATTTCATGGCTTCAAGCCATTTTGCGGAATCTGGGCTCACCATCGCTTCTTCATAGTTCGTAGGTTCATCATGATCTAGCAGCATGACTTCCAGAACAGGATTACCGTACCACTCTGGCGCGGATCTCACTCTGGTTGATCTACGAGGTTCAGTAGTATCTTGATCTGAAGTTTCATGATCATTATCATTAGCTTCCTCACTAACTGGTGTAGGGGTCACTGGAACAGTTTTTTGTGATGTACTATTTTCCAGTAAGGGAGCAAGTACAGTTACCTCGTCAAGTTCTACTTTCCTCCCACTCACTTCTTTCGAGAGAAACTCCTTTTCTAGAAAGTTTCCGAATTTAGCAACAAAAGTCTTGCCTTCGGATCTGTGATAGAAGGTGTATCCAATAGTTTCCTTTGAATATCCTATGAAGACACATTTCTCCGATTTGGGTTCGAGCTTATCAGGTTGAAGCTTTTTCACATAAGCATCGCAGCCCCAAACTTTCAGAAATGACAACTTTGGTTTCTTGCCAAACCACAGTTCATAAGGCGTCGTCTCAATGGATTTTGATGGTGCCCTATTTAACGTGAATGCGGCCGTCTCTAGAGCGTATCCCCAAAACGATAGCGGTAAATCAGTATGAGACATCATAGATCGCACCATATCTAGTAAAGTACGATTACGACGTTCGGACACACCATTACGCTGTGGTGTTCCGGGTGGCGTGAGCTGCGAAACTATTCCACAATTTTTCAAATGTACACCAAACTCGTAACTCAAATATTCTCCTCCACGATCAGATCGTAGAAACTTTATTTTCTTGTTACGATGATTTTCAACTTCACTCTGAAATTCCTTGAACTTTTCAAATGTTTCAGACTTATGTTTCATTTAAGTAGATATACCCATATCTGCTTAAATCATCTATGAAGGTGAGAAAATAACGATATCCGCCACGAGCCTCAATATTCATCGGACCACATACATCTGTATGTATGATCTCCAACAAATCTGTTGCTCTCTCCATAGTACCGGAGAACGGTGTTTTGGTCATCTTGCCCATGAGGCACGGTTCGTAAGTACCAAGTGATTCATAATCAAGTGGTTCCAAAAGTCCATCAGAATGGAGTTTCTTCATGCGCTTTACACCGATATGACCTAAACGGTAGTGCCACAAATAAGTTGCACTCTCATTATCAACTCTGCATCTTTTGGCTTCAACATTATGAATATGTGTGTTACTACTATCGAGATTCAACAAGAATAGACCACTCTTCAAGGGTGCATGACCATAAAAGATATTACTCATATAAATAGAACAACCATTATTCTCTGATTTAAATGAATAACCGTCTCGCATCAAACAAGATCCAGATATAATGTTCATGCTTAACGCTGGCACCAAATAACAATTATTTAGGTCTAATACTAATCCTGAAGGTAGATGTAGAGGTAGTGTGCCGACTGCGATCACATCGACTTTGGAACCGTTTCCCACGCGCATCGTCACCTCGTCCTTAACCAATCTTCGCTTGATCCGTAGTCCTTGTTTCGAGTTGCAAATATTAGCAACCGAACCAGTATCAAATACCCAGGTGCTACTGCGAGCATTAGTAAGGTACACATCAATAACATGTATATCACATATACCTTTGTTCACCTTGCCATCCTTCTTATCCGCCAAATACTTGGGGCAGTTCCGCTTCGAGTGACCAGTCTGCTTGCAATAGAAACACTCAGTTTCAGGCTTAGGTCCAGGTTTGGGTTTCTTCTCTTGAGTAGCAACTTGCTTGCCGTTCTTTTTTAAGTTCCCCTTCTTCTTCCCTTTGCCCTTTTTCTTGAAACTAGTGGTCTTGTTGACCATCAACACTTGATGCTCCTTCTTGATTTCTACCTCCGCAGCTTTCAGCATTGCGTAGAGCTCGGGAATAGTCTTGTTCATCCCTTGCATATTATAGTTCATCACGAAGCTCTTGTAGCTTGGTGGCAGTGATTGAAGAATTCTGTCAATGACGCAATCATCTGGAAGATTAACTCCCAATTGAATCAAGTGATTATTATACCCAGACATTTTGAGTATATGCTCACTGACAGAACTGTTCTCCTCCATCTTGCAGCTATAGAACTTATTGGAGACTTCATATCTCTCAATTCGGGCATTTGCTTGAAATATTAACTTCAACTCTTGGAACATCTCATATGCTCCATGACGTTCAAAACGTCGTTGAAGTCCCGATTCTAAGCCGTAAAGCATGGCACACTGAACTATTGAGTAGTCATCAGCTTTGCTCTGCCAGACGTTCATAACATCCGGCGTTACTCCTGTAGCAGGCCTGGCACCCAGCGGTGCTTCCAGGACGTAATTCTTCTGTGCAGCAATGAGGATAATCCTCAAGTTACGGACCCAGTCCGTGTAATTGCTACCATCATCTTTCAACTTTGCTTTCTCAAGGAACACATTAAAATTCAACGGAACAACAGCACGAGCCATCTATCTACAATCAAACATAAACAAGCAAGATACTAATCAGGTACTAAGTTTCATGATAAATTTAAGTCCAGTTAATCAAATTAATTAAAGAACTCCCACTTAGATAGACATCCCTCTAATCCTCTAAGTGATTACGTGATCCAAATCAACTAAACCATAACCGATCATCACGTGAGATGGAGTAGTTTTCAATGGTGAACATCGTTATGTTGATCATATCTACTATATGATTCACGCTCGACTTTTCGGTCTCCGTGTTCCGAGGCCATATCTGTATATGCTTGGCTCGTCAAGTATAACCTGAGTATTCCGCGTGTGCAACTGTTTTGCACCCGTTGTATTTGAACGTAGAACCTATCACACCCGATCATCACGTGGTGTCTCAGCACGAAGAACTTTCGCAACGGTGCATACTCAGGGAGAACACTTCTTGATAATTTAGTGAGAGATCATCTTAAAATGCTACCGTCAATCAAAGCAAGATAAGATGCATAAAAAGATAAACATCACATGCAATCAATATAAGTGATATGATATGGCCATCATCATCTTGTGCCTGTGATCTCCATCTCCGAAGCACCGTCATGATCACCATTGTCACTGGCGCGACACCTTGATCTCCATCGTAGCATCGTTGTCATCTCGCCAAGCTAGTGCTTCTACGACTATCGCTACCGCTTAGTGATAAAAGTAAAGCATTACATCGCGATTGCATTGCATACAATAAAACGACAACCATAAGGCTCCTGCCAGTTGCCGATAACTCCGTTACAAAACATGATCATCTCATACAATAAAATTCAGCATCATGTCTTGACCATATCACATCACAACATGCCCTGCAAAAACAAGTTAGACGTCCTCTACTTTGTTGTCGCAAGTTTTACGTGGCTGCTACGGGCTTAAGCAAGAACCAATCTCACCTACGCATCAAAACCACAACGATAGTTTGTCAAATAGACTCCGTTTTAACCTTCGCAAGGACCGGGCATAGCCATACTTGGTTCAACTAGAGTTGGAGAGACAGTCGCCCGCAAGCCACCTATGTGCAAAGCACGTCGGGGGAACCGGTCTCGCGTAAGCGTACGCGTAATGTTGGTCCGGGTCGTCTCATCCAACAATGCCGCCGAACCAAAGTATGACATGCTGGTAGGAAGTATGACTTATATCGCCCACAACTCACTTGTGTTCTACTCGTGCATATAACATCAACATAAATAACCTAGGCTCGGATGCCACTGTTGGGTTTTGTAGTAATTTCAAAAAATTTCCTACGCACACGCAAGATCATGTGATGCATAGCAACGAGATGGGAGAGTGTTGTCTACGTACCCATGCAGACCGACTGCGGAAGCGTTGACGCAACGTAGAGGAAGTAGTCGTACGTCTTCACGATCCAACCGATCAAGCACCGAAACTACGGCACCTCCGAGTTCGAGCACACGTTCAGTTCGATGACGATCCCCGGACTTCGATCCAGCAAAGTGTCGGGGAAGAGTTCCGTCAGCACGACGGCGTGGTGACGATCTTGATGCACTACAGCAGCAGGGCTTCGCGTAAACTCCGCTACAGTATTATCGAGGACTATGGTGGCTGGGGGCGCCGCACACGGCTAAGGAATAGATCACGTGGATCAACTTGTGTGTTTTTGGGGTGCCTCTGCCTCAGTATATAAAGGAGCCAAGGGGGAGGGGGCGCCGGCCAGGAGGAGGGCGCAGGAGGAGTCCTACTCCTTCCGGGAGTAGGACTGCCCCCCAATCCTAGTTGGACTAGGATTCCCCGAGGGGGAAAGAGAGAGAAGGGGGCCGGCCACCTCTCCTAGTCCTAATAGGACTAGGGGGAGGGGGGAGGCGCGCGGCCACCTTGGGCTGCCCCTTTCTCCTTTCCACCAAAGCCCATCTAGGCCCATATGGTTCCCGGGGGGTTCCGGTAACCTCCCGGTACTCTGGTAAAATCCCGATTTCACCTGGAACACTTCCGATATCCAAACATAGGCTTCCAATATATCAATCTTTACGTCTCGACCATTTTGAGACTCCTCGTCATGTCCGTGATCACATCCGGGACTCAGAACAACCTTCGGTACATCAAAATGCATAAACTCATAATATAACTGTCATCGTAACCTTAAGCGTGCGGACCCTACGGGTTCGAGAACAATGTAGACATGACCGAGATAAGTCTCCGGTCAATGACCAATAGCGGGACCTGGATGCCCATATTGGCTCCTACATATTCTACGAAGATCTTTATCGGTCAGACCGCATAACAACATACGTTGTTCCCTTTGTCATCGGTATGTTACTTGCCCGAGATTCGGTCGTCGGTATCCAATACCTAGTTCAATCTCGTTACCGGAAAGTCTCTTTACTCGTTCTGTAATACATCATCCCGCAACTAACTCATTAGTTGCAATGCTTGCAAGGCTTATGTGATGTGCATTACCGAGAGGGCCCAGAGATACCTCTCCGACAATCGGAGTGACAAAACCTAATCTCGAAATACGCCAACCCAACATCTACCTTTGGATACACCTGTAATGCTCCTTCATAATCACCCAGTTACGTTGTGACGTTTGGTAGCACCCAAAGTATTCCTCCGGCAAACGGGAGTTGCATAATCTCATAGTTATAGGAACATGTATAAGTTATGAAGAAAGCAATAGCAACATACTAAACGATCGGGTGCTAAGCTAATGGAATGGGTCATGTCAATCAGATCATTCAACTAATGATGTGACCTCGTTAATCAAAAAACAACTCATTGTTCATGGTTAGGAAACATAACCATCTTTGATTAACGAGCTAGTCAAGTAGAGGCATACTAGTGACACTTTGTTTGTCTATGTATTCACACATGTATTATGTTTCCGGTTAATACAATTCTAGCATGAATAATAAACATTTATCATGATTATAAAGAAATAAATAATAACTTTATTATTGCCTCTAGGGCATATTTCCTTCAGTAACTTGTCCTGAAGTTTCATGATCATCATCATTAGCTTCCTCACTAATTGGTGTAGGTGTCACAGAAACCGGTTTCTGTGATGTACTACTTTCCAATAAGGGAGCAAGTACAGTTACCTCATCAAGTTCTACTTTCCTCCCACTCACTTCTTTCGAGAGAAACTCCTTCTCTAGAAAGTTTCCGAATTTAGCAACAAAAGTCTTGCCTTCAGATCTGTGATAGAAGGTGTATCCAATAGTTTCTTTTGGATATCCTATGAAGACACATTTCTCTGATTTGGGTTCGAGATTATCAGGTTGAAGCTTTTTCACATAAGCATCGCAGCCCCAAACTTTCAGAAACGACAACTTTGGTTTCTTGCCAAACCACAGTTCATAAGGCGTCGTCTCAATGGATTTTGATGGTGCCCTATTTAACATGAATGCGGCCGTCTCTAAAGCATAACCCCATAACGATAGTGGTAAATCAGTAAAAGACATCATAGATCGCACCATATCTAGTAAAGTACAATTACGACATTCGGACACACCATTATGCTGTGGTGTTCCGGGTGGCGTGAGTTGCGAAACTATTTCGCATTGTTTCAAATGTACACCAAACTCGTAACTCAAATATTCTCCTCCATGATCAGATCGTAGGAATTTTATTTTCTTGTTACGATGATTTTCAACTTCACTCTAAAATTCTTTGAACTTTTCAAATGTTTCAGACTTATGTTTCATTAAGTAGATATACCCATATCTGCTTAAATCATCTATGAAGGTGAGAAAATAACGATATCCGCCACGAGCCTCAACATTCATCGGACCACATACATCTGTATGTATGATTTCCAACAAATTTGTTGCTCTCTCCATAGTACCGAAGAATGGTGTTTTGGTCATCTTGCCCATAAGGCACGGTTCGCAAGTACCAAGTGATTCATAATCAAGTGGTTCCAAAAGTCCATCAGTATGGAGTTTCTTCATGCGCTTTACACCGATATGACCTAAACGGCAGTACCACAAATAAGTTGCACTATCATTATCAACTCTTCATCTTTTGGCTTCAACACTATGAATATGTGTGTCACTACTATCGAGATTTAATAAGAATAGACCACTCTTCAAGGGTGCATGACCATAAAAGATATTACTCATATAAATAGAACAACCATTATTCTCTGATTTAAATGAATAACCGTCTCGCATCAAACAAGATCCAGATATAATGTTTATGCTCAACGCTGGCACCAAATAACAATTATTTAGGTCTAATACTAATCTCAAAGGTAGATGTAGAGGTAGCATGCCGACCGCGATCACATCGACTTTGGAACCATTTCCCACACGCATCGTCACCTCGTCCTTAGCCAATCTTCGCTGAATCCGTAGTCCCTGTTTCGAGTTGCAAATATTAGCAACAGAACCAGTATCAAATACCCAGGTGCTACTGCGAGCATTAGTAAGGTACACGTCAATAACATGTATATCATATATACCTTTGTTCACCTTGCCATCCTTCTTATCCGCCAAATACTTGGGGCAGTTCCGCTTCCAGTGACCAGTCTGCTTGCAGTAGAAGCACTCAGTTTCAGGCTTAGGTCCAGATTTGGGTTTCTTCTCCTGAGCAGCAACTTGCTTGCTGTTCTTTTTGAAGTTCCCCTTTTTCTTCCCTTTGCCCTTTTTCTTGAAACTAGTGGTCTTGTTGACCATCAACACTTGATGCTCCTTCTTGATTTCTACCTCCGCAGCTTTCAGCATTGCGAAGAGCTCGGGAATTGTCTTAACCATCCCTTGCATATTATAGTTCATCACGAAGCTCTTGTAGCTAGGTGGAAGTGATTGGAGAATTCTGTCAATGATGCAATCATCTGGAAGATTAACTCCCAATTGAATCAAGTGATTATTATACCCAGACATTTTGAGTATATGCTCACTGACAGAACTGTTCTCCTCCATCTTGCAGCTATAGAACTTATTGGAGACTTCATATCTCTTAGTCCGGGCATTTGCTTGAAATATTAACTTCAACTCCTGGAACATCTCATATGCTCCATGACGTTCAAAACATCGTTGAAGTCCCGATTCTAAGCCGTAAAGCATGGCACACTGAACTATTGAGTAGTCATCAGCTTTGCTCTACCAGACGTTCATAACATCTGGTGTTGCTCCAGCAGCAGGCCTAGCACCCAGCGATGCTTATAGGACGTAATTCTTCTGTGCAGCAATGAAGATAATCCTCAAGTTACGGACCCAGTCCGTGTAATTGCTACCATCATCTTTCAACTTTGCTTTCTTAAGGAACGCATTAAAATTCAACGAAACAACAACACAGGCCATCTATCTACAATCAAACATAAACAAGCAAGATACTATCAGGTACTAAGTTCATGATAAATTTAAGTTCAATTAATCATATTACTAAAGAACTCCCACTTAGATAGACATCCCTCTAATCCTCTAAGTGATCACGTGATCCAAATCAACTAAACCATGTCCGATCATCACGTGAGATGGAGTAGTTTCATTGGTGAACATCACCATGTTGATCATATCTACTATATGATTCACGCTCGACCTTTCGGTCTCCGTGTACCGAGGCCATATCTGCATATGCTTGGCTCGTCAAGTATAACCTGAGTATTCCGCGTGTGCAACTGTTTTGCACCCGTTGTATTTGAACGTAGAGCCTATCACACCCGATCATCACGTGGTGTCTCAGCACGAAGAACTTTCGCAACGGTGCATACTCAGGGAGAACACTTCTTGATAATTAGTGAGAGATCATCTTAAAATGCTACCGTCAATCAAAGCAAGATAAGATGCATAAAAGATAAACATCACATGCAATCAATATAAGTGATATGATATGGCCATCATCATCTTGTGCTTGCGATCTCCATCTTCGAAGCACCGTCATGATCACCATCGTCACCGGCGCGACACGTTGATCTCCATCGTAGCATCGTTGTCGTCTCGCCAATCTTATGCTTCTACGACTATCGCTACCGCTTAGTGATAAAGTAAAGCATTACAAGGCGATTGCATTGCATACAATAAAGCGACAACCATATGGCTCCTGCCAGTTGCCGATAACTCGGTTACAAAACATGATCATCTCATACAATAAAATTTAGCATCATGTCTTGACCATATCACATCACAACATGCCCTGCAAAAAACAAGTTAGACGTCCTCTACTTTGTTTGTTGCAAGTTTTACGTGGCTGCTACGGGCTTAAGCAAGAACCAATCTTACCTACGCATCAAAAACCACAACGATAGTTTGTCAAGTTGGTGCTGTTTTAACCTTCTCAAGGACCGGGCGTAGCCACACTCGATTCAACTAAAGTTGGAGAAACTGACACCCGCTAGTCACCTGTGTGCATAGCACGGCGGTAAAACTAGTCTCGCGTAAGCGTACGCGTAATGTCGGTCCGGGCCGCTTCATCCAACAATACCGCCAAACCAAAGTATGACATGCTGGTAAGCAGTATGACTTATATCGCCCACAACTCACTTGTGTTCTACTCGTGCACAACATCAACACATAAAACCAGGCTCGGATGCCACTGTTGGGGAACGTACTAATTTCAAAATTTTCCTACGCACACGCAAGATCATGGTGATGCATAGCAATGAGAGGGGAGAGTGTAGTCTACGTACCCTCGTATACCGATAGCGGAAGCGTTATGACAACGCGGTTGATGTAGTCGTACGTCTTCACGGCCCGACCGATCAAGCACCGAACCTACGGCACCTCCGAGTTCTAGCACACGTTCAGCTCGATGACAATCCCCGGACTCCGATCCAGCAAAGTGTCGGGGAAGAGTTCCGTCAGCACGACGGCGTGGTGACGATCTTGATGTTCTACTGTCGCAGGGCTTCGCCTAAGCACCACTACAATATTATCGAGGACTATGGTGGAGGGGGGCACCGCACACGGCTAAGAGAACGATCTTCAAGATCAACTTGTGTGTCTAGAGGTGCCCCCCTGCCCCCGTATATAAAGGAGCAAGGGGGAGGCCGGCCGGCCCTTGGGGCGCGCCAAGGAGGAGGAGTCCTCCTCCTAGTAGGAGTATGACTCCCCTCTTTCCTACTCCTACTAGGAGGGGGAAAGGAAGGGGGAGAGGGAGAAGGAAAGGGGGGCGCCGCCCCCCCTCTCCTAGTCCAATTTAGACCAGAGGGGGAGGGGGCGTGCGGCCCACCCTGACTGCCCCTCTCTCTCTCCACTAGGGCCCATAAGGCCCATTACTTCTCCCGGGGGGGGGGGGGTTCCGGTAACCCTCCGGCACTCCGGTTTTCTCCGAAATCACCCGGAACACTTCCGGTGTCCGAATATAGTCGTCCAATATATCAATCTTTATGTCTCGACCATTTCGAGACTCCTTGTCATGTTTGTGATCACATCCGGGACTCCGAACAAACTTAGGTACATCAAAATATATAAACTCATAATGAAACTGTCATCGTAACGTTAAGCGTGCGGACCCTATAGGTTCGAGAACAGTGTAGACATGACCGAGACATGTCTCCGGTCAATAACCAATAGAGGAACCTGGATGCTCATATTGGCTCCCACATATTCTACGAAGATCTTTTATCGGTCAGACCACATAACAACATACTTTGTTCCCTTTGTCATCGGTATGTTACTTGCCCGAGATTCGATCGCCGGTATCTCAATACCTAGTTCAATCTCGTTACCGACAAGTCTCTTTACTCGTTTCATAATACATCATCTCGCAACTAACTCATTAGTTGCAATGCTCACAAGGCTTATGTGATGTGCATTACCGAGAGGGCCCAGAGATACCTCTCCGACAATCGGAGTGACAAATCCTAATCTCGAAATACGCCAACCCAACATGTACCTTTGGAGACACCTGTATAGCTCCTTTATAATCACCCAGTTACGTTGTGATGTTTGGTAGCACACAAAGTGCTCCTCCGGCAAACGGGAGTTGCATAATCTCATAGTCATAGGAACATGTATAAGTCATGAAGAAAGCAATAGCAACATACTAAACGATCGGGTGCTAAGCTAATGGAATGGGTCATGTCAATCACATCATTCTCCTAATGATGTGATCCCGTTAATCAAATGACAACACATGTCTATGGTTAGGAAACATAACCATCTTTGATTAACAAGCTAGTCAAGTAGAGGCACACTAGTAACGTTTAGTTTGTCTATGTATTCACACAAGTATTATGTTTCCGGATAATAAAATTCTAGCATGAATAATAAACATTTATCATGATATAAGGAAATAAATAATAACTTTATTATTGCCTCTAGGGCATATTTCCTTCAACCCTCACAACAGAAAGGCGAGCCGCCCGTTTCTCCCGCGTGCTGATAGATGGTGGGAGCAGCATCAACATCCTATACCGCGACACCGTGGAGAAGCTGAGCATCAAGACAAAGCAGCTCATGCCTAGTCGGACTGTGTTCCATGGCATCGTGCCCGGCCTGTCCTGCTCCCCAATCGGCAAGATCAAGATAGATGTTCTCTTCGGGGACAAGGATCATTTCCGCCGAGAGGCGGCGTGGTTTGAGGTAGTGGATCTGGAGAGCCCTTACCACGCGTTGCTTGGCCAACCCACCCTGGCCAAGTTCATGGCTATACCCCACTATGCCTACCTCAAGATGAAGATACCGAGTTCCAAGGGCATCATCACCATAGCCGGAGACTACAAGAAGTCCTCCGAGTGCGCGGCAGCCAGCAGCCGGCTGGCCGAGTCCCTCGTGATTGCTGAAGAGAAGAAGATACTGGACCGAGTTGTTGCTATGGCCGGCAAACAGCCGGCCCTGTCCCCCAACCCCAAGGAGTGTGATGCCCAAGGTTGTTTCCAGAAACAAAGAAGGTACCTCTGGACCCGGAGCACCCAGAAAGGTTTGCCACCATCGGGGCAAACCTGGACAGCAAATAGGAAGGCGAGCTCGCCGATTTCCTCCGTGAGAATCGGGACATCTTCGCATGGTCCCCCAAGGACATGCTGGGTGTTCCGAAGGAATTCGCCGAGCACAAGCTACGTGTCCGAGAAGGTGCAAAACCAGTCAAACAGCCCCTCCGCCGACTGTGAGAAGAAAAGAGAAGGATAGTAGGAGAAGAGATAGCCTGGCTTTTGGCAGCCGACTTCATTATGGAAGTATTCTTTCCAGAATGGCTTGCCAACCCGGTCCTTGTGCTGAAGAAAAATAACAAATGGCGCATGTGTATAGACTACACCAGCCTCAACAAAGCCTGCCCCAAAGATCCCTTCGCCTTGCCAAGGATTGATCAAGTGATAGACTCCACAGCCGGATGCGAGCTGTTGAGCTTCTTGGATGCTTACTCAGGCTACCACCAGATAAAGTTGGATCCAGCTGACCGCCTGAAAACCGCCTTCATCACAACATTCGGAGCCTTCTGCTACCTGACTATGACATTCGGCTTGAGAAATGCTGGTGCCACTTTTCAGGGTTGCATGCAGAAATGCCTCCTCAAGCAGCTTGGCAAAAATGCCCACGTCTATGTAGACGATATTGTGGTGAAGACGGAGAAGCGCGACACCTTGCTGGAAGACCTTAGAGAGACATTTGAAAACTTGCGCCGATTTCAAATCAAGCTCAACCCCGAGAAATGCGTGTTCGGAGTACCAGCCGGCCAGCTCCTAGGCTTCCTGGTCTCCGAACGCGGCATCGAGTGCAACCCGATGAAGATCAAGGCCATAGAGAGAATGGAGATTCCCACCAAGCTGCGGGACGTCCAGAAGTTCACTGGATGCTTGGCTTCCCTGAACCGCTTCATCAGCCGGCTCGAGGAGAAAGCTCTCCCCCTCTACCGACTCATGAAGAAGTCCGCTCATTTCGAGTGGAATGACCAGGCGGACCAAGACTTCCACGGGCTAAAGAAGATGCTGACCACGCCGCCTGTCTTGGCGGCACCGACTGAAAAAGAGCCCATGCTCCTTTACATTGCCGCTACTAGCCGGGTGGTCAGCACAGTCATCGTGATCCAGCGCCCAGAAGAAGGCCGAGCTCAGCTGGTCCAGAGGCCGGTGTATTATTTAAGCGAAGTGTTATCCACCTCGAAGCAGAACTACCCACACTACCAGAAGATGTGCTACGGTGTGTACTTCGCTGCCAAGAAGCTCAAGCCCTACTTCCAAGAGCACCCCATCACGGTCATATGTACTGCCCCGCTCGCCGAGATCATAGGCAGCCGGGATGCATCTGGCCGAATGGCAAAATGGGCCATTGAATTAGCTCCCTACATGATCTTCTACCAGCCCCGCACCGCCATTAAATCCCAAGCACTGGCCGACTTCCTCGTTGACTGGGCCGAAACCCAGTACCTGCCACCGGCCCCCGACTCCACTCATTAGCGGATGCACTTCGATGGGTCCAAAATGCACACCGGCTTGGGAGCCGGCATCATCCTCACCTCCCCCAAAGGCGACAAGCTCAAGTACACATTGAAAATTCATTTTGCCGCCTCCAACAATGTGGCCGAGTACGAGGCGCTCATACACGGGCTCCGGCTAGCCAAGGAGCTCGGCAGCCGCCGGATCCTGTGCTATGGCGACTCGGATCTGGTGGTCCAGCAGTCATCTGGCGACTGGGACACCAAGGACGCGAACATGGCGAGCTACCGCTTCCTCGTTCAGCAAATCAGTGGATATTTTGAAGGATGCGAGTTCCTTCATGTACCACGCGCCGACAACATGCAAGCAGATGCCCTGGCACAAGTAGGCTCCACCCGGCAAGCTATTCCAGCCGGCGTTTCTCTTTACCGCCTCCTCAAGCCGTCTATCAAGCCGTCTCTAGAATCTGATTCTATCTTCGTGCCACCTGACCCCAACGCAGTCGGATCCGACTTGGGGAACCAAGCAGGTGGCTCGGGGACTTCGACAGGCGGCCCGGGGACTGCCGTAGTCGCACCCGACTCGGGGACTTCGGAACTCGGCCCGGGGGCTACTGCAGCCGGCCCGGGGACTGCATCGACGCAGCAGGCGGTGGCCGACTCCAACCCTTCACCACCCAGCCCACCCGCCCTGGTCACAGTAGTAGTTCTGACAATAGAAGAAGTCACAGCTCCATCATGGGCCCAACCCATCCTCAACTTCTTAGTAAACAAAGAGTTGCCAACCGACGAAATCTCGGCAAGACAAGTTCAACGCCGAGTCGGAGCATACACAATAGTAAACCGAGAGCTTGTTAGGCGCAGTGTCACTGGAGTCTTCCAGCGCTGCGTCTAGCCAGAGAAGGGCATAACAATCCTCAAAGACATCCACCAAGGCGAATGCGGCCACCACGCGGCCTCACGATCACTCGTCGCCAAAGCTTTCTGCCATGGATTCTTCTGGCCGACTGCTTTGGATGATGCCAATGAGCTAGTCAAACATTGCAAAGGGTGCCAAGTTTTCAGTTCCAAGCAGCATCTGCCGGCTTCCGCACTCAAGACCATCCCCCTCACCTGGCCTTTTGCCGTCTGGGGGCTGGACATGGTAGGCCCATTCAAGACGGCACGCGGCGGCATGACACATCTGCTCGTCGCTGTGGACAAATTTACCATGTGGATCGGAGCAAAGCCGATCAAGAGGCTGAATGGGCCGACTGCTGTAACGTTCATCGCAGATATCACAACCCGGTACGGCATACCGCACAACATCATCAGCGACAATGGTACAAATTTTGCAAAGGGAGCACTGGCACGTTTCTGCGCAACACACGGCATCCGGCTGGACCTAGCATCCGTCGCCCACCCGCAGTCAAACGGCCAGGTCGAGCGAGCAAACGGCCTCATCCTCTCCGGCATCAAGCCCCGACTGGTCGTGCCACTGGAGCGTTCGGCAGGCTGTTGGCTCGACGAGCTGTCGGCCGTCCTCTGGAGTTTGCGCACTACCCCAAACAAGTCAACCGGCTTCACCCCTTTCTTCCTTGTATATGGCGCCGAGGCGGTCATCCCAAATGACATCGAGTTCAACTCACCTCGGGTCACCATGTACACGGAGGCGGAGGCCAAGGAAGCACGTGAAGACGGCGTCGACCTGCTGGAAGAGGGCCGGTTGTTAGCCCTCAGCCGGTCCGCCATCTATCAGCAGGGTCTGCGCCGCTACCACAGCCCGAAAGTCAAGCCAAGATCCTTCCAAGAGGGCGATCTTGTGCTCTGGCTGATCCAGCGAACAGCCGGCCAGCACAAGCTCTCGGCCCCTTGGGAGGGCCCCTTTGTCATCATCAGAGCTCTAGGCAATGACTCCTGCTACCTAATCGACGCGCAGAAGCCGAAGGCACGCAAGAAAGATGATTCCGGCAAGGAGTCGAAACGACCATGGAACGCCAATCTCCTCCGAAGATTTTACAGTTAAAAAGCAGTATGTATCACGCTAACTTTTGTACTAAGTACGAGACAAAGGGTCCCCCGAGGAGCACTCGGGGACTACCCTTTTTTATCTATGGATAATAGGTATCATGCCTATGAATATGTTACTACATTTGTCTTTTCATCCGGCACCAGGCCTGACCAGTCGGCCCGGGGACTCGCCGCCTTAAGTTATATATAAAGTTCTGCCTGCAGTCAGACAAGTAGTGTGCCGACACCCAAGCCCCCTCTTGCCAAAAGTCACAGCTCAGAGAATCGACTGTCCGACTGGCAAGAGCCAAGGGCAGGAAAGGATGCCCACACGAAAAACGGCTAAGGACCAACGAACTTATATAACGCGAGCCGGCCTCCCGCCCCGCCAGCCGGCTACTAGAGTAGTCGGCTGGCCGGCTTCCCGTTCACCTTGCTACAATCTAAGAAAGCTCGAGTACTTGCCTTCCCAAAACAACCAAGTACTTCTCCAGCCACAGACTGCAGAGCAGCTGTCCGGCTGGGAAGGCGGCCGCTAAGGAAAGGCGGCAAAGGAAAAAGCCAAAATGATGAAAAGCAAACATGAACGGAAGCCAAACACATGCATAATATTTACACAAAAAACCTTCGAAAGGCCAGCATTCAACATAGTCTGAATACACCCCTAGTGGGTGGAACTGTGCAAATTTAAAGATTGTTCAAAAGAGTAACAAGTAGGAAAGCAAGGACGGCGGATCAAGCCAGGGGAACGACGTGTGAGTTAGGCAGGTTGGTGGAGTCGGCGGTGCCGGCTGGAGGAGTGACCGGCTGGCGAGTCTCGGCATCATTGCTAGAGGCACGATCAGGCTGAGGCGGGCTGGTCGCTTCATCGTCCGGCGCAGCGTCTTCACCATCCTCTCCCTCTTCTCCTTCGCCCTCATCACTGGAGGCAATCTCCTCCGCCGAGTCCTCACCTTCGGCCGGGTTCAGCCCGAACCACTCCTCTGGCTGAGCGACGCCGGCGTCATCCACCTCAGGAGCAAAGGCGCTGGTGTCGGTGTACTCGGCGATCGCCGAGGCGCGCTGGATGATAGACGGCCGCACCGCCTCCAGCTCCTCGTCAGCCTCCTGCCGCCAGGTGCTTAGCTGGTCCAAGTTCAGCCCAGGATACCAAGCTCGGACGAACTCCAGTGCCCGCCCAGCGCCAGACCGGGCCGCTGACGCCTTCCAAGCCTCGAAGCGGCCGACTGCGACCTCCAGCCAGTCGGCGGTCCGACTTGGGGTGTGCGGGATCACCTCGCCGGGCCAGAGGGCGGCCAGCACTTGCGCCCCGGCGCGCTGAAGACGGCGGAGCATGCGGTGGGCCGACTATAGGCAGGCTTGAAGCGCCAGAAGCTGCTCCTCAAGCGACCGGCTGGCACCCGGTGCAACCTCGGCCCCCGCCTGCCGTCGCACGTCGCGGTAGGCCTCGATGGCTTGAGTGGCAGCAGCAGAGTAACCGGGAAAGTAACCTGCACAAAGAAGAAAGCAGTGGCACAAAGTCAAAAGACGAACCAGATAGTAGGAGGCAGGCAAAGAAACAACGAAGAAGGCGGCTCACCGTCGATCAAATCTTCTACCCGGCTGTAGCCTTGACTCAGCGCCTGCCTGACCTCGGCCTAGTTCGCCGCCTCGGTGTCGTATTCGGCTTTGAGGGCGGCCTCGCTGTCCTGCGCCACCTTCAGGGCCGCCTTGTGGCTCTCCTCCTGGTCGGCCTCCTTGGCGCGAAGGGCGGTCTGGGCTCCGCTCAGCTGGCTCCTCAAGTCAGCATTGGCCCCTGCAGATATGAAGAAAGAAGTTGTCAGGAAAAGATCCGACCCGACTACTCAGCAGTCGGCCCGAATCTCGAGGACTACACCCAGTGGGTGCGCTGACGCGCCCCCACTTGAGACAAAAGATGAAGCACTTACTCCGGCTCTCGGTCAGATTGGTGGTTTTCCGATTCAACTCCTAGGCCTGGGAGTTGAAGGCAGCCGCGCGAAGGTTATGATACTCCTGCAGACAAGATAAGTGATACAAGTAAGAACAAGACGACAATTAGAGTCTACCAAGAAGTTCCAAGCCGCCTGCTCAGCAGCCGACTCAGAACTCGGGGACTACACCCAGTGGGTGCGCTAACGCGCCCCCACAGAAGAAATCAGGAGCAATCAACGAAAAACAGAAGGACTCACCTGGATCACCGTTCGCGTCGTGAGAAATTCTTGGGTGTACTGCTTCAGCGCGGTAGCTTGGGCCTGAAGCCGGTTCCGGACGTCCTGCGCCGCCACGTTCAGCACGGCCGTCCCACCGCCCGGCGTCCACCCGGACGAGCTATCGCTAGCCGCTTCCAGGTCCTGGGCCGACTGGCCAGCGCCAGCGGCGTTGTGCGGATCTGGCGCTGAAGTTGCCTTCTCCGCGCGCCGACGGGACGGCGACAGGACCACAAGGTCCGCCCCGACAGTCGGCTCACCTCCGGCCGGCTTCGCGGGCGGCGCATCGGGCTGGCTACCTTGGCCCTTTCCAGCCGGCTGCGTCGGTTCCGCCTCCTTCCCCTTCGCCGGCTGGCCGTGGCTGGTCTCCTCCGTCGGGGGCACTAGAATGTCGGGTGCCGCAGCGCGAAGGGGGATGACGAGCAGCGGAGGTTGGTTCCGCTGGGCCTCCGCCTCCTCCTCCGTGGCCGCAGCCTCCGCCTGGGCCTTGGCGGCCGCGTCGGCCCGTGCCTCCGCCGACTTCTCCCTCCCTCCCAAGCCACCCTCCGCTCCTCCCGCGCTTCCCGCGTGTTTCGCTCTGTCGCCTCTAGGAGATCGGCGCGGGGATCCACACGGCGGGAGCTTGAGGACCCTCCCACGGGTCCGACTACGGAGGCGGCAGGGGCCCGTTCAAGAGAAAGCGGGGCCCTGTTTGATAAGTCAACAAGAAGGCTTAGAAAGATATCACCCGAAGAAGAAAAAGAAAGGCGTAAGAACGATAACACCTACGCTGAAACCGACTGCGGCTGCTTCACCACCTTACGAAAGCGTGCCGCCTTCACGGCCACCTCATCCCGCTTGGTCGCCACCGCGGTACTCTTGGGCTTCTTTGGCCGACTGCCGAAGTGGGTCGACGCGGCCCGACGTTTCTGCGCTCCGCCATGGGGAGCCGGCGTGGCGGATTGGCCCGCGCCTTGATGATCGGGCGCCGGCTGACGGCGCGGAACAACTTCGGCCTCGGCATCATCCGGCCAATCCTCGAAGGCGGCCCCGAGCCCAGAGCCGCCTGCCTCGCCGCCCTCCCCTGCGACGTCTTCTTCCATGGCGGCCGCCCCCAGGTCCGGGTCATCAACATCGTCCATCGTGCGGTCAGGGAGGAACTGGCGTTCCACCCCCACAGCCCTGGTTGCCGGCGGAAGCATGGGATTCTGCCAAAACAAGCCGACTGGTCAGGAGTCGGCCATCATGAACCCGGCAACAAGGAAAGAAGAAAAGAAGAGAAACTTACTACCGGCGGAGGATTGGTGCGAGAGTACGACACCTTGCCGTACTGTCACTCCTCGGTGAGCTTGCAGTTGGAAATATAGTTAACCATGTAAGACACCTCGGCGTGAGGCATCTCCTTGGTGCTTAGCCGGCACGGGTCGAAGCGGCCGCTCATCTGACAGATCATATGAGGTCGGCCCTGAAGCGGGAGCACCCGGCGCTCCACGAAGACGGCCACCAGGTCAGACCCAATCAGGCCCTCCGACTGGATCATCACCCAGAGCCGTGCAACGGAGGCGGCCCCACCCTGAGACAGCGACCTGGCCCGGAAGGACCATGAGGGCTGACTCCCAGCTGGCGGGCCGGCTACGTAAGCCGGCAGATTGACGAAGTCGCCTTGGGGAGCGATGTTCTTCATGTAGAAGTAGGATTTCTGCCAGAGCTTCACCGACTGTATCAGCGGGATGGGCGGAAACGGGTTGTTGTCGCTCGTCCTCCGGATGGCGATGAAGGCGCCGCATGGGGCGGGCACGCCCGCGACGACAGTGCCAAGCTTGCACTGGAAGAATTCTCCCCACAGTTCGAGGGTGGGGAGGACACCGAGAAAATCCTCACACAGGGCGACAAAGGCCGACAGCAGCATCACCACGTTCGGAGTAAGGTGATGTGGCTGGAGATGATAAAATTCGAGGAAGGAGCGGAGGAACCCGCTCGCCGGCAGGCCGAAGCCGCGCAAGCAGTGCGAGCGGAAGATTACCCGCTCGTCCTCCTCCGGTGCCGGTGAGATCTCCCTCTCTGGTGCAAGGCGGACCCGCATGAAATCCGCGCCCGGCAGCCACCACGTCCGGCGGAGGAAGTCGACGTGGTCGTTGTGGACGTTGGAGCCGTCCCAGGAGCTCGACAACGCCATGGGAACGGCGCGGCGATGAGATAGGTGCGGCGGAAGAAAGGCGCGCGACCCTGCTACGACGAAGCAACGGCAAGCCAAGAAGATTGGCGGGAAGGCCGAGCGGCGGCGGGTGGCTGTGGTGGCAGAGAGGAGGAAGAAGAAGGAAGGGGCAGAGCGAGGGAGAGCGCGCGAGCATCTGGCGCTCCCCTCCTCTCCCCCTACTTATAGCCTCGTGCGGCGAAGCCGAGGAGGCAGGGCGTCGGGGACGTGGGATTAACTGCACCCACTCCCCCACGCCCCGCGATTATTGCGCCTTCATGGCGTGCGGAAACCGCCGCTGGGAGGCGCGCGGTCTATCTGGGCCGCAGAAGATCCGCGCATGGGCCGAGGCCCTGTAGTGGCGAGCCCCGGACCGTGGCGGCGTCCCATCGCGTGCGTGGGCTGGTAGGCCCCTCTAGCCGTGGGGTGCCACGTGGCGCGCAGGCGACGAACGGTCAACTCACTACCTGACTCGCGCGCCGACTGGAACCCGCCTTCAAGCTTCGAAATCTCTAGAAGACGACACGCCTAGTCAAAGCTGGCTCCCAGTTCCCGTCCCCTCAAGATAGGAAGCTGATTGAGCTCCTCGTCTTTTTTTGCCTCGGAGCCAACCAGCTTCGGGGACTACTGTCGGAGTAAATGACCACGGGTAGCCTAGCCGGCTTCCCCTGGCTCTTCAGAAAAATTATAGGCTGATTGAGCCTCCAAGCGTCCAAGACGTGGGGCCGCCTTCCCCCAGCTGGCTACCTCTCAGGCTGGCTGCGCAAAGGCGGCCCAACCCTGAAATCCTTGAGAAACAAGACCACAAGAAGGACGACTCCAAGAAGCCGGCCATGAGAAGGCCGACTCCTAGGAGCCGGCCCCTCAGCTTTCGTCCAAGATCATGCCCTTAGATTCTGCGCCCACATAACGGCGACAAGACGGGCCATGGCTACAGTGAAGCCCGCCACCCCCAAATCCCGGGGCACGCATAGCCACAGTGCGTCGTACGGGGCGGCCATCACCCGTCAGGCGCGACACTGTTGCCACGTTGATCATGACGTCACCCACGGCAAGCGGTCAGTACGACCCGTGGGTGGTGGGCCCCCTCAGTTAGGGAGACCCCAAAGGCGGCCAGGCTTCCCGCAGTCGGCCTAGGGTATGGCCGGCTCCCAATAGCCGGCCAGCTCTCTCCCTCGAAGGAGATGCCTCATTATGGAGATAAGACAAGGTAAGGCTACAGTGATGAGCCGCCTCACGACGGCACTGTAGCCATGCTTACCCCGACAAAGCCCTCGTCACCAGAGGCAAGGCAACAGTAACCAGCCTCCGACAAAACACCCGAACAGTGGGGCCGGCCTGTCGACCAGAGGGCCGACAGCTGGCGGGGCCTACCGGGCGGTGGGCCCATCGGTCGGCAGAGAAGCCGACCAGCGTAGACACAGACGGCTGGGGCCCGCGCCCAGCCGGATTACCATTGTACCCCTGGGGGGTAGGCCTATATAAACCCCCAGGGCACCCATGCAGGGGGATCTCTCTTTGGATAGTTTTTAGACACATCAATGAGAGGAGGAGCAGGCAAGCCTTGCCCCTCTTCATCCTTTCACCAAACAACTCAAGGAGCCTCTTGTAGCTACTTGCCAATCTAGTGACCATGCGGAGACCCCGCAGAGCAACAGTAGGGGTGTTATCTCCACGGAGAGCCCTAAAGCTGGGTAAGATTCGCCGGCGTGCATGTCTTCGCCTTATCCCGTTTCCAGGCACCGGCGATGTTTTATTGGCTCCCAGAATGATAGGCCACCCGTTGGCATATGTCGCACCAACCACCCGACATCGGGAGTATTGCCATAACTCGTATAACGGATGCTTTTTGAAGGTTGAGGTAAATGATTTCCGAAGGTTTCTTGGTTATGTGTTGAAGGATGGATACAACTGGATGTAGGATTTGCTAGTTTGGGTGAGATATTATGCTTCCCCTGTATCCCCAACACCTGATTGCATAACCAGAAAGTTTCAGGAGTTTATAAGTGGGAATTCAAGTAGCTCCTAGGATATCTTTCCGACAAATGTATGATATGAAATTGGGGTTCGACGTCTAGTGGTCCGCCTATCCACGATTGGTTTTACAGTGGTCTCGTTGTGTCTTAAAGAGTCCTTGGCTTTGTATGTCATGTGCACTGCCTTGTACATGATGGTGTTGTACGATCGAGCCCGTGTGGGCCCCACCACGAAAACTTTGGACGAAATCTCTATCATATGTTTGTTCCGGCTTATTCTGCAAGCCAATCCTTTGTTTTGTTTTGAGTTGTGGCATTCGAGTTGCTTCAAAGTCAAATGTTGATTCCATACTTTTCCTAAGTGGTGTTCTCATATTCCTATGTGTGTACTAATCCTTCTTGATCATCGAGGTTGTCATGTCAATCCTTTTTCAACCGAAGTGTTTCTCTTCAAGTGGATCCGATCTTTCAACATCCGCAGGATCAATTATCAGTTCTTTACAGCGGTGTTTGCTTCTTCCGTCCCAAGTTGCCTTTGTTTTTTCCCCCCCCCCCCCCCCCTTTTTTTTCAAGGACTCGGTTTTCTTAATCAAGTATCCTTTTATTGATGGGAAGTCTCTCCATTCTTTTCCGTCAATGCTCTTCTCTGGTGATTCTCAGGAAGATACTAACGGAGCTTCAAGTGTTTTATTCTTCGTTCTTTTCTTCTTTGGTGGATTAAATTCAAGCTTTGTTGATCATATCTTTTCATTGTTTCAAATGTTTTTTCCCATACCGGTGCACCTCGTAATAGTTCACTTCTTGTTATTCATTTGTTTCGGAGTGCTGAAGATATCTCAGAAGGCTCGTCTTGTCATTCAAGATCCGTTCAACCTATTTCGAGGTTGTTATCTTATTCAAGCCATTTAATTCAACTGGTGCAATCTCTCTTTTCAAGTAATCGTTCGACGGTGTTTCTTTTGAGTGGGCCCTAACCCATAGGTCTTTTCCTAGGATCTTACCTGACTCTTCTAATTTTACCAGAGCTATTCTCTAATCTTTTAAAGTTTGACGTAAAAATGAATTATCATCAGTCAAATGCCTTCTCCAAGATCCTTCATATTCTTTCATCATTGGTTCAACCTTTCTAATTTTTTTTCATTCCGGAGTGCCTCAACAATTCTAGTGGTGTTTCCCATCATCATTCTCTGCTTATGAAGACCGAAGAAGACTTTTCCCTTGAATCTTGTTTCGTTCTATCAAAGATTCGTGATGCTAGCTTGTTGCCATCCTCTCATAATTGTTTTCGATTGTGAGAATTCTTTTCACCAATCCTGAGCAATTCAGGGGTCTTTTCAGTGTGATCATCCGGAGCCCATCATCTCAAAATTAATAATTCTCAGCTTTCAGCTCTCGGTCTCCAAATCATACCGGTGCATCAAACAAATATTCTCTAATCAAGCATCTTCGCTCATGTGCTAATTCTTCCCGGTGTTCGCTATCTTTCCTTGATCGTTTTTAATTCTTACGGTGGTTCTTCCAAGATTCTTCTTCCTTCGTTTATCATATCAATTTATTCGTTGTTTCAATTCTACCGGCGGATCGTTGAAGACCTTTCTCAAGTTTGCGCTATATCTCTCTCAATCCTTTCTACAAGAGTAAGTAGTATGCCAAATCCGTTGCTTGTCATCAATTTAAATTGGCGAAGGATACACATAACATAATTCTTATTCTTGTTCATCCAAGTGATTAATTCCTTATTTCGGAGGTTCATCAAAATTCTTGTTTTCATTTGTTCATCTTTCTTTCCGGAGTTCCAAGCTCTCTCTTTTATATCATCTAGAAGCTTCATCCAATCATTGCGAGGCTTCAATCTTATTCTTTTCATCCTTCACTTCTTTTTGATCACCCTTTTATTACCGGAGTTCTTCATGGAGGCTCTACATGGTTGTTCATCAAGGATTCCTTTCATTCTCCAATTGTTCTTCAAAATTTCTCTCGGAGCTAAGATCCGCCAAGCTATACTCTAAAATAAACATGGTGCTCAATACATGTTTTGTCTTGAGGAGTTTAAGCATTCTTCATCTTGCATTCCGAAGTGCAATTCCTTCTACTTTATCTTTTGAGATGGTGTTATGTCATTTTTGACAATTTTCCTTCATGTTTCATGATTCACAAGTTCTCAAGAGTGACATATCTAAATCCATCATTTTCACTTCGCTCAAGACATCTTTTCAATCCATCAATCTCTTCATTGGAGTTATCTCGGGTTATATTTCACCTAAAGCTTTTCCCTAAGGATCGTGCTATTTATGGTGCTTATGAATGACCCAAGTTCTTCATTTATCCTCCCGGTGATATAAGATTCTCGTCTTCTTGGTGATATCAATCCAATCTTTTGTCTTCCGTTAGTGGCAGAATTTTTGACCTCATAATTTTGAGAAGTTTTCCTTAAGCCCACTACAAGCTTTTTCATTTCGTTGGTGGTTTTCCAACAACTCCGTTATAACCTTCTTGGAAGGGTGTTTTCCAAGCTCATTTGTGGCAGAAGTTGTGATTTTCTTCTCAATTCTTTCCTTTCCAACGATTCAACTTCTATTCTTTTGTTCCGGAGGCATAGCGATGTTGCTCTTTTCTCTCATCATCTCGAATGGTGAGGATCGAGTTCTTTTCGTGCTTATCCTTTTAACCGAAGTGTCGTGTCCTCTTTTCAAGTATCCTCTCATCTTGTCAAGATCATGTTCGATTCCTTCCATTTACAGTCGGAATGCTGCCCAAATTATATCATTCTTTTCCCTTCTCTATCTTGTTTTAACCGGAGTGTCATGTCTATCATTCCTCTTTTAACCGGAGTCTCATCCAAGTGCTTTCATTTTGCCAAGTTCAAATTCTATGCCTTCCATTTTTTAACCGGAGTGTTGTCGTAATTGATCCTTATCGTTCCTTGTACTTCTCGATTCTACCGGAGTGCTTGCATGTACTTCTTGTTCATTGCAACCCTTTTCTCATGTCTTCCAACCTACAGGGTTCTCGTGATGTTCCTTGTTCCTCTTTTCTAACGGAGTGTTTTCCACTTCGTTCATCTTCATTGTATTCTTTTCTTTCAATTTGTTCAACCTCTCAAGGTTCTTTGGTTTCACTCGTTTATCAAAGAAGCAACTTAGTTTTACCTTTTCCCCTTCCTCTTTTGTTTCCCCCGATGCCATCCTAGATCTTGGGACGAGATCCTCTCGTAGTGGTGGAGTGTTGTGACGCCCCGAGACCGTTGCGCCAGGTGTCTTCTAGTTATTCGCCGTTGTTGCCATGTCATTCGCTTGCGTGTTGCATCTTGCCATGTCATCATGTGCATTGCATCATCATGTTTTCAAAACTTGCATCCGTCTCGGTCTCCTAGATCTTTCCGTTGTCCGTTCTGAGCCCAGACACCCTTGCACGCGCCCGCGGCATGTCCGAAATATTATTTTATAAGTGGCTGTAAAATGTTCTCGGAATGGGATGAAAGTTGGCGTGCGGTGTTGTTATGTTGTCGGTAGACCTCCTGCCAAATTTCATCGCATTCGGAGTCCGTTTGATAGCCCAACCGTTAAACATATAGCGGCATTATAGCCGGTCATACGTCGAACGTTTTCGGTCTCCGGAAATAGTCGCCGGGCTGCACTCCTTCCCCTCTCTCTTCTCAGTCCAACCACACTTGACCTCGTTCGCCTAACCCCCCTTGCATCAGTGCATCGAACCCCTCGCGCGCGTCCGAAAGTTGTCCCGAACCCGACCCGGGCAGTCGTCACCGTTGGATCCGGATCATCCCCAAACATCCCTAAAACATCACCGTTTTCTTATTTGGACGCCCTACCTATTTTTCTCTCTTGACCATCCGATTTATTTCAAACGGACCGGATTAGCCCCTACCCAAAAATCCTATTGCTATATATAGTCCAACCCTAGACCAATCCCTAAAACCTAGGCTTTTTGTCCCTCACCATGCTGCCGCCGCATCTTCCCCGGGATCCCCATCGCCCAACCCAGCGCCTCCACTATTTCGCCCGATCCAATCCCCTCCGCCTCCACTCTCTTCCTCCACCGCACATCCATCCAGCCGCCGCCTTGCCTCACCCAAGCAGCAGCACAGCACCGAAGCAGCCCCGAGCTCCTCCTCTTGCACCTCTACGCTCGATCCCCTTCGCCTCGTGCCACTTCGCCGCCGGCAAGCTTCGTCGGAGATGAGCGCCGATGCCTGCTTCTTCTTCTTCTTCCCGTGCTCCTTCTATTTCCATCTCTCATCTCCCTGCTTTTTCTCTCTTTCTGTGAGCAGGGGATCTGCCATCGACAGCCGCAGCAGCGACCTCCATGGACCCCGGCAGCCGACTCGGAGCTCCTCGTCACCAAGTCCCGCGCCCTGCTTCCCTGAGACCCGCATCGTCGCCGCCTTGCTCCTGAAGGAAATATGCCCTAGAGGCAATAATAAAGTTATTATTTATTTCCTTATATCATGATAAATGTTTATTATTCATGCTAGAATTGTATTAACCGGAAACATAATACATGTGTGAATACATAGACAAACAGAGTGTCACTAGTATGCCTCTACTTGACTAGCTCGTTGATCAAAGATGGTTAAGTTTCCTAACCATTGACATGGGTTGTCATTTGATTAACGGGATCACATCATTAGGAGAATGATGTGATTGACTTGACCCATTGCGTTAGCTTAGCACTTGATTGTTTAGTTTGTTGCTATTGCTTTCTTCATGACTTATACATGTTCCTATGACTATGAGATTATGCAACTCCCGTTTACCGGAGGAACACTTTGTGTGCTACCAAACATCACAACGTAACTGGGTGATTATAAAGGTGCTCTACAGGTGTCTCCGAAGGTACTTGTTGGGTTGGCGTATTTCAAGATTAGGATTTGTCACTCCGATTGTCGGAGAGGTATCTCTGGGCCCACTCGGTAATGCACATCACTATAAGCCTTGCAAGCATTGCAACTAATGAGTTAGTTGAGGGATGATGTATTATGGAACGAGTAAAGAGACTTGCCGGTAACGAGATTGAACTACTAGGTATTGAGATACTGACGATCGAATCTCGGGCAAGTAACATACCGATGACAAAGGGAACAACGTATGTTGTTATGCGGTCTGACCGATAAAGATCTTTGTAGAATATGTGGGAGCCAATATGAGCATCGAGGTTCCGCTATTCTTTATTGACCAGAGACATGTCTCGGTCATGTCTACATAGTTCTCGAACCCGTAGGGTCCGCACGCTTAAAGTTTCGGTGACGATTGTATTATGAGTTTATGTGATTTGATGTACCGAAGGTAGTTCGGAGTCCCGGATGAGATCGGAGACATGACGAGGAGTCTCGAAATGGTCGAGATGTAAAGATCGATATATTGGACGACTATATTTGGACATCGGAAAGGTTCCGAGTGATTCGGGTATTTTTGGGGGTACCGAGGAGTTACGGGAATACAAGGAAGAAGTAATGGGCCTCATGGGCCAAGTGGTGGAAGAGGAGGCAGGGCGCGCGGCCCCCCCTAGCCCAAACCGAATTGTACTAGGGGGTCGGGCCCCCTTTCCTCTTTTTCCTCCTTCTCCTTCCTTCTCCTTCTCCTCCTTCCTTTCCTCCTCCTAGTAGGAGTAGGAAAGGGGAGTCCTACTCCTACCAGGAGGAGGACTCCTCCTCCTGGCGCGCCCATAGAGGGCCGGCCGGCCTCCCCCCTTGCTCCTTTATATACAGGGGCAGGGGGCACCTCTAGACACACAAGTTGATCAGTTGATCTCTCCCAACCGTGTGCGGTGGCCCCCTCCACCATATTCCACCTCGGTCATATCATAGCGGTGCTTAGGCGAAGCCCTACGTCTGTAGCAACATCATCACCGTCACCACGCCGTCGTGCTGACGGAACTCTCCCGTGAAGCTCTGCTGGATCGGAGTTCGCGGGACGTCATCGAGCTGAATGTGTGCTGAACTCGGAGGTGCCGTACGTTCGGTACTTGGATCGGTCGGATCGTGAAGACGTACGACTACATTAACCGTGTTGTGCTAACGCTTCCGCTTTCAGTCTACGAGGGTACGTAGACAACACTCTCCCCTCTCGTTGCTATGCATCACCATGATCTTGCGTGTGCGTAGGAAAATTTTGAAATTACTGCGTTCCCCAACAGTGGCATCAGAGCCAGGTTTTATGCGTAGATGTCATATGCATGAGTAGAACACAAGTGAGTTGTGGGCGATATAAGTCACACTGCTTACCAGCATGTCACACTTTGGTTCGGCGGTATTGTTGGCTGAAGCGGCTCGGACTGACATTACATGTACACTTACGCGAGACTGGTTCTACCGACGTGCTTTGCCCACAGGTGGCTGGCGGGTGTCAGTTTCTCCAACTTTAGTTGAACCGAGTGTGGCTACGCCCGGTCCTTGCGAAGGTTAAAACATCACCAACTTGACAAACTATCGTTGTGGTTTTGATGCATAGGTAAGAACGGTTCTTGCTCATCCCGTAGCAGCCACGTAAAACTTGCAACTACAAAGTAGAGGACGTCTAACTTGTTTTTGCAGGGCATGTTGTGATGTGATATGGTCAAGACGTGATGAGATATAAGTTGTTGTATGAGATGATCATGTTTTGTTGAAGTTATCGGCAACAGGCAAAAGCCTTATGGTTATCTCTCTATTGGATAAGATGCAAGCACCAAATAATTGCTTTACTTTATCGCTATGCGATAGCAATAGTTGCAAGAGCAATTGTTGGCGAGACAACCATGTGACGACACATTGATATACATCAAGATGATGGAGATCATGGTGTCATGCCGGTGACGATGGAGATCATGACGGTACTTTGGAGATGGAGATCAAAGGCACAAGATGATGATGGCCATATCATGTCACATATTTTGATTGCATGTGATGTTTATCTTTTATACATCTTATTTTGCTTAGTTCGACGGTAGCTTTATAAGATGATCTCTCACTAATTATCAAGGTACAAGTGTTCTCCCTGAGTATGCACCGTTGCGAAAGTTCTTCGTGCTGAGACACCACGTGATGATCGGGTGTGATAGGCTCTACATTCAAATACAACGGGTGCAAAATAGTTGCACACGCGGAATACTCAGGTTAAACTTGACGAGCCTAGCATATAACAGATATGGCCTTGGAACACGGAGACCGAAAGGTCGAGCGTGAATCATATAGTAGATATGATCAACATAGTGATGTTCACCATTGAAACTACTCCATCTCACATGATGATCGGACATGGTTTAGTTGATATGGATCACGTGATCACTTAGAAGATTAGAGGGATGTCTGTCTAAGTGGGAGTTCTTAAGTAATATAATTAATTGAACTTAAATTTATCATGAACTTAGTCCTGGTAGTATTAGCATATCTATGTTGTAGATCAATAGCTCGCGTTTAGCTCCCCTGTTTTATTTTTTATATCTTCCTAGAGAAAACTAAGTTGAAAGATGTTAGTAGCAATGATGCGGATTGGATCCGTGATCTGAGGTTTATCCTCATTGCTGCACAGAAGAATTATGTCCTTGATGCACCGCTAGGTGACAAACCTATTGCAGGAGCAGATGCAGATGTTATGAACGTTTGGCTAGCTCAATAGGATGACTACTTGATAGTTTAGTGCACCATGCTTAAACGGCTTAGAATCGGGACTTCAAAGACATTTTGAATGTCATGGACCATATGAGATGTTCCAGGAGTTGAAGTTAATATTTCAAGCAAATACCCGAGTTGAGAGATATGAAATCTCCAACAAGTTCTATAGCTAAAAGATGGAGGAGAATAGCTCAAGCAGTGAGCATGTGCTCAGATTGTCTGGGTACTACAATCGCTTGAATCAAGTGGGAGTTAATCTTCCAGATAAAATAGTGATTGACAGAATTCTCTAGTCACAATCACCAAGTTAGTAGAACTTCGTGATGAACTATAGTATGCAAGGGATGACGAAAACGATTCCCGAGCTTTTCATTATGATGAAATCGATGAAGGTAGAAGTCAAGAAAGAGCATCAAGTGTTAATGGTAGACAAGACCACTAGTTTCAAGAAAAGGGCAAAGGGGAGAAGGGGAACTTCAAGAAGAACGGCAAGCAAGTTGCTTCTCAAGTGAAGAGGCCCAAGTCTGGTCCTAAGCCTGAGACTAAGTGCTTCTACTGCAAAGGGACTGGTCACTGGAAGCGGAACTTCCCCAAGTTTTGGCGGATAAGAAGGATGGCAAAGTGAACAAAGGTATATTTGATGTACCGATTATTGATGTGTATTTTACTAGTGTTTGTAGCAACCCCTCAGTATTTGATACTGGTTCAGTTGCTAAGAGTAGTAAATCGAAACGGGAGTTGCAGAATGAACAAAGACTAGTTAAGGGTGAAGTGACGATGTGTGTTGGAAGTGGTTCCAAGATTGATATGATCATCATCGCACACTCCCTATACTTTCGGGATTAGTGTTGAACCTAAATAAGTGTTATTTGGTGTTTGCATTGAGCATGAATATGATTTGATCATGTTTATTGCAATATGGTTATTCATTTAAGTAAGAGAATAAATTGTTGTTCTGTTTACATATATGGTTACACACCCAATGAAAATGGTTCGTTGGATCTCGATCGTAGTGATACACATATTCATAATATTGAAACCAAAAGATGCAAAGTTAATAATGATAGTGCAACTTATTTGTGGCACTGCCGTTTAGGTCATATTGGTGTAAAGCGCATGAAGAAACTCCATGCTGATGGACTTTTGGAATCACTTGATTATGAATCAGTTGATGCTTGCGAACCATGCCTCATGGGAAAGATGACTAAGACTCCGTTCTCCGGAACAATGCAGCAAGCAACACATTTGTTGGAAATCATGCATACTGACGTATGTGGTCCGATGAATATTGAAGCTCACGGCAGGTATCATTATTTTCTGATCTTCACAGATGATTTGAGCATATATGAGTATATCTACTTGATGAAACACAAGTCTGAAACATTTGAAAAGTTCAAAGAATTTCAGAGTGAAGTGGAGAATCATCGTAACAAAATAAAAGTTTCTACGATATGATCGCAGAAGTAAAATATTTGAGTTAAGAGTTTGGCCTTCAGTTAAAACAATGTGAAATAGTTTCACTACTCATGCCACCTGGAACACCACAGTGTAATGGTGTGTCCGAACATCGTAACCGTTCTTTATTAGATATGGTGCAATCTATGATGTCTCTTACTGATTTACCGCTATCATTTTGGGGTTATGCATTAGAGACAGCTACATTCACGTTAAATAGGGCACCATCTAAATCCGTTGAGACGACACCGTATGAACTATGGTTTGGCAAGAAACCTAAGCTGTCGTTTCTTAAAGTTTGAGGTTGCAATGCTTATGTGAAAAAGTTTCAACCTGATAAGCTCAAACCCAAATCGGAGAAGTGCATATTCATAGGATACCCAAAAGAAAATGTTGGGTACACCTTCTATCACAGATCCGAAGGCAAGATATTCGTTGCTGAGAATGGATCCTTTCTAGAGAAGGAGTTTCTCTTGAAAGAAGTGAGTGGGAGGAAAGTAGAACTTGATGAGGTAAATGTACCTACTCCCTTATTGGAAAGTAGTTCATCACAGAAATCTGTTCCTGTGACTACTACACCAATTAGTGAGGAAGCTAATGATGATGATCATGTAACTTCAGATCAAGTTACTACCGAACCTCGTAGGTAAACCAGAGTGGTACGGTAATCCTGTTCTAGAGGTCATGTTACTTGACCATGACGAGCCTATGAACTATGAGGAAGCGATGATGAGCCCAGATTCCACGAAATGGCTTGAGGCCATGAAATCTGAGATGAGATCCATGTATGAGAACAAAGTATGGACTTTGATTGACTTGCCCAATGATCGGCGAGCCATTAATATTAAATGGATCTTCAAGAGGAAGACGGACGCTGATAGTAATGTCACTATCTACAAAGCTAGAATTGTTGCAAAAAGGTTTTCGACAAGTTCAAGGTGTTGACTACAATGAGAGTTTCTCACTCGTATCTATGCTTAAGTCTGTCTGAATCATGTTAGCAATTGCCGCATTTTATGAAATCTGGCAAGTGGATAAACAAAATTATATTCCTTAATGGATTTATTAAAGAAGAGTTGTATGTGATGCAACCAGAAGGTTTTGTCAATCCTAAAGGTACTAACAAAATATGCAAGCTCCAGCGATCCATCTATGGACTGGTGCAAGCATCTCGGAGTTGGAATATATGCTTTGATAAGTTGATCAAAGCATATAGTTTTATACAGACTTGCGGTGAAGCCTGTATTTACAAGAAAGTGAGTGGGAGCATTACAGCATTTCTGATAAGTATATGTGAATGACATATTGTTGATCGGAGATAATGTAGAATTATTCTGCAAAGCATAAAGGAATGTTTGAAAGGAGTTTTTCAAAGAAAGACCTCAGTGAAGCTGCTTACATATTGAGCATCAAGATCTATAGAGATAGATCAAGATGCTTGATAAGTTTTTCAATGAGTACATACCTTGACAAGATTTCGAAGTAGTTCAAAATGGAACAGTCAAAGAAGGAGTTCTTGCCTGTGTTACAAGGTGTGAAGTTGAGTAAGACTCAAAACCCGACCACGACAGAAGATAGAGAGAGAATGAAAGTCATTCCCTATGCCTCAGCCATAGGTTCTATAAAGTATGCCATGCTGTGTACCAGACCTATTGTATACCCTGCCCTGAGTTTGGAAAGGGAGTACAATAATGATCTAGGAGTAGATCACTGGACATTGGTCAAAATTATCCTTAGTGGAATAAGGATATGTTTCTCGATTATGGAGGTGACAAAAAGGTTCCTCGTAAAGGGTTACGTCGATGCAAATTTTGACACTGATCCAGATGACTCTAAATCTCAATCTGGATACATATTGAAAGTGGGAGAAATTAGCTAGATTAGCTCCGTGCAGAGCATTGTTGATATAGAAATTTGCAAAATACTTACGGATCTGAATGTGGCAGACCCATTGACTAAACTTCTCTCACAAGAAAAACACGATCACACCTTAGTACTCTTTGGGTATTAATCACATAGCAATGTGAACTAGATTATTGACTCTAGTAAACCCTTTGGGTGTTGGTCACATGACGATGTGAACTATGAGTGTTAATCACATGGTGATGTGAACTATTGGTGTTAAATCACATGGCGATGTGAACTAGATTATTGACTCTAGTGCAAGTGGGAGACTCAAGGAAATATGCCCTAGAGGCAATAATAAAGTTATTATTTATTTCCTTATATCATGATAAATGTTTATTATTCATGCTAGAATTGTATTAACCGGAAACATAATACATGTGTGAATACATAGACAAAAAGAATGTCACTAGTATGCCTCTACTTGACTAGCTCGTTGATCAAAGATGGTTAAGTTTCCTAACCATTGACATGGGTTATCATTTGATTAACGGGATCACATCATTAGGAGAATGATGTGATTGACTTGACCCATTGCGTTAGCTTAGCACTTGATCATTTAGTTTGTTGCTATTGCTTTCTTCATGACTTATACATGTTCCTATGACTATGAGATTATGCAACTCCCGTTTACCGAAGGAACACTTTGTGTGCTACCAAACGTCACAACGTAACTGGGTGATTATAAAGGTGCTCTACAGGTGTCTCCGAAGGTACTTGTTGGGTTGGCGTATTTCGATATTAGGATTTGTCACTCCGATTGCCGGAGAGGTATCTCTGGGCCCACTCAGTAATGCACATCACCATAAGCCTTGCAAGCATTGCAACTAATGAGTTAGTTGCGGGATGATGTATTATGGAACGAGTAAAGAGACTTGTCAGTAATGAGATTGAACTAGGTATTGAGATACCGACGATCGAATCTCGGGCAAGTAACATACCGATGACAAAGGGAACAACGTATATTGTTATGCGGTCTGACCGATAAAGATCTTCGTAGAATATGTGGGAGCCAATATGAGCATCCAGGTTCCTCTATTGGTTATTGACCGGAGACATGTCTCGGTCATGTCTACATAGTTCTCGAACCCGTAGGGTCCGCACGCTTAAAGTTTCGGTGACGATTGTATTATGAGTTTATGTGATTTGATGTACCAAGGTAGTTCGGAGTCCCAGATGAGATCGGAGACATGACGAGGAGTCTCGAAATGGTTGAGACGTAAAGATCGATATATTGGACGACTATTTTCGGACATCGGAAAGGTTCCGAGTGATTCGGGTATTTTCGGGGGTACCGGGGAGTTACGGGAATACGAGGAAGAAGTAATGGGCCTCATGGGCCAAGTGGTGGAAGAGAGGAGGCAGGGCGTGCGGCCCCCCTAGCCCAAACCGAATTGGACTAGGGGGCCGGCCCCCCTTTCCTCTTTTTCCTCCTTCTCCTTCCTTCTCCTTCTCCTCCTTCCTTTCCTTCTCCTAGTAGGAGTAGGAAAGGGGAGTCCTACTCCTACTAGGAGGACTCCTCCTCCTCCTGGCACGCCCATAGAGGGCCGGCCGGGGGACCCCTTGCTGCTTTATATACAGGGGCAGGGGGCACCTCTAGACACACAAGTTGATCAGTTGATCTCTCCCAGCCGTGTGCGGTGCCCCCCTCTACCATATTCCACCTCGGTCATATCGTAGCGGTGCTAGGCAAAGCCCTGCGTCGGTAGCAACATCATCACCGTCACCACGCCGTCGTGCTAACGGAACTCTCCCGTGAAGCTCTGCTGGATCGGAGTTCACGGGACGTCATCGAGCTGAACGTGTGTTGAACTCGGAGGTGCCGTACGTTCGGTACTTGGATCGGTCGGATCATGAAGACGTACGACTACATCAACCACGTTGTGCTAATGCTTCCGCTTTCAGTCTACGAGGGTACGTAGACAACACTCTCCCCTCTCGTTGCTATGAATCACCATGATCTTGCGTGTGCGTAGGAAAATTTTGAAATTACTGCGTTCCCCAACAGCTCCGTCTCCGCCATTTTTGTCAACGGCCTCCTCTCAAGCCGGCGCCGCCAGCTGCTTCCCCGCTGGAGCTTGTCGCCTCTCCGTTCACACCGCCGCGCCCCGCCATCTTCAGCCTCATGCCGCTCAAGTCGCCGTCGCCATTTGCCTTCTCGGGCACCCCTTGCCTCGTCACGGTCCAGTGGATTCGAACTCCCGAGACCTCGCCGCCCCTTCGCCCCGCTCGCCGGAGCTCTGCTCCCAGTCACCGACGCCTTGCTCGTCCCCTCTGCTTCGCCTCTGCTCGAGAAGGACGATGCCTTGTCAGCCCCTGCGTCGATCACTGCAGCTGGGCGTTGACCACGCCACGCGAGTGCGAGGCCACCCGCGCGAGATCCAGCAGCGCAAGCCTGGCCCGCTGCACTGATTGGGCCGAAGCCCATGGTTAGGCCGCCCCTGTGCGCCCTCCTTTTTTTTCTCATGTTGGGCCAGCCTGCCAGATTCGACCCGTTCATGTTTTTTTCCAGATCTACGAATTTCCTATTTATCCAGAGACTGCCAGTTTATCAGAAACACCCTTGCACTTCATGCATATCCTAACTAATTAACCATGCATCGGATTAAAACAAACTTTATATGTAAAATGTCTAGAATTTTGTCTAGTTTAATAATACCCAACTTTCATCTATGTTTAAAATGTTTAAACTTGTTGTTTGCATTAATTTGCCTATCGCCATGTTAAAATGCTTTAATTCATAACTAAATAACCGTAACTCCGAATTTAATAAACTTTATATGCAAATGGGGTGGAAAAATGTCTGGTTTAACATGGTGACTTTACTTTGCATGTTTAACAACTCTAAATTATGCTTTAGGGTAGAACAATACAAACCTAAAATATTGCACATGAGGTTTTTCCGGACTTGTTGTTTGTTGTTTCGGACTCATTTAAACTTGCCTAGATAGGTAGTTTTCCATTTGCTCCACCTCTTGCCATGATAATCAACATTTAATATTTTTGAGTACATAACCGAGAGAGAACTAAATAAGTCATGTGGTGTTTCGTCAATATGCAACTCATTGCATATTGAGCTCCACTTAATTTGTAGGATTGCTTGTGCACTTTGCCATGCCATGCCTCATTAAACCGGACATGCATCATACTTGTTGTGCATCATGCCATGATTATGTGATGGTTGTTTACTATGTTGTTTGCTTCTTTCCGGGTTACTTCTCGCGTTAGCTTCGGTTTCGTTCCGGAGTTGTGAGGATCCGTTCATCTACGTCCGTTTGTCTTCTTCATGGACTCGTTCTTCTTCCTTGCGGGATCTCAGGCAAGATGACCATACCCTCGAAATCACTTCTATCTTTGCTTGCTAGTTGCTCGCTCTATTGCTATGCCTATGTCGTGATACCTACCACTTGCTATATCATGCCTCCCATATTGCCATGTCAAGCCTCTAACCCACCTTGTCCTAGCAAACCGTTGTTTGGCTATGTTACCGCTTTGCTCAGCCCCTCTTATAGCGTTGCTAGTTGCAGGTGAAGATGAAGTTTGTTCCATGTTGGAATATGGATATGTTGGGATATCACAATATCTCTTGTTTATATTAATGCATCTATATACTTGGTAAAGGGTGGAAGGCTCGGCCTTATGCCTGGTGTTTTGTTCCACTCTTGCCGCCCTAGTTTCCGTCATACCGGTGTTATGTTCCTTGATTTTGCGTTCCTTACACGGTTGGGTGTTATGGGGACCCCTTGACAGTTCGCTTTGAATAAAACTCCTCCAGCAAGGCCCAACCTTGGTTTTACCATTTGCCTCACCACCACCTACTTTTCCCTTGGGAGTCGCTCTCTCGAGGGTCATCTTTATTTTAACCCCCCCGGGCCAGTGCTCCTCTGAGTGTTGGTCCAAACTAGAGCCCCTTGCAGCGCCACCTCGAGGAAACTTGAGGGTTGGTTTTAGTTGTACGGATTGCTCATCCGGTGTGCCCTGAGAACGAGATATGTGCAGCTCCTATCGGGATTTGTCGGCACATTAGGGCGGCTTTGCTGGTCTTGTTTTACCATTGTCGAAATGTCTTGTAACCGGGATTCTGAGTCTGATCGGGTCTTCCTGGGAGAAGGAATATCCTTCGTTGACCGTGAGAGCTTGTGATGGGCTAAGTTGGGACACCCCTGCAGGGTTTTGAACTTTCGAAAGCCGTGCCCACGGTTATGGGCAGATGTGAATTTGTTAATATCTGGTTGTAGAGAACTTGACACTTAAACTTAATTAAAATGCATCAACCGCGTGTGTAGCCGTGATGGTCTCTTCTCGGCGGGGTCCGTGAAGTGAACACGGTGTTGGAGTTATGCTTGAACGTAAGTAGCTTCAGGATCATTTCTTGATCACTTCTAGTTCACCACCATGCTTTGCTTATCTTCTCGCTCTCATTTGCGTAAGTTAGCCACCATATATGCTAGTGCTTGCTGCAGCTCCACCTCATATCTTTTACCTACCCATAAGCTTAAATAGTCTTGATCGCGAGGGTGTGAGATTGCTGAGTCCCTGTGACTCACAGATTACTTCCAAAGCCAGTTTGCAGGTGCCGATGATACCGTGCAGGTGACTCAACCGAGCTCAAGGAGGAGCTTGATGAAGATCTTGTTCATCGTGTTGTTTCGTTTTAGTTGATCAGTAGTGGAGCCCAGTTGGGGCGATCGGGGATCTTTTGCATTAGGGGTAGTCTTCTTTTATTTTGGTTCCGTAGTCGGACCTTGATTGTATCTGGTTGATGTAATGCTATATTTATGTATTGTGTGAAGTGGCGATTGTAAGCCAACTCTGTACCTCTTTCTTATTCAGTACATGGGATGTGTAAAGATTACCCCTCTTGCGGCATGCCTACAATGCGGTTATGCCTCTAAGTCGTGCTCTGACACGTGGGAATATAGCCGCATCGTGGGTGTTACACCTTGTGGTGCTTCTCCTACTCCTTTGGGGTGTTCCTCACCAGCTTGTGGTCATCGATCTTCGTATCTAAGGACACATAGAGCACTTTGGTGAGGTAGCAAGCAAGTCCAACGGATATTCATGATATTCTCGAAGAAGAGCGGGTTCACCTTAATTCCGGTAGGTCCACTTGGGACTCGAGCTGCTATAACGGTGTACATGGAGATGACCATGGGATGCTCCGCATCATCCCCTCCCCCTTGGGAGAGATCCGACCTCGGATTGTAAACCGTATCGCCATGTACATGGTAGGAATTGATGCCTTGTCGCTCGGTGAGGTGCTATAAGATGTTGGTGCCGTGCAACGTGTATGCCTTCCCATGACGAAGATAGCTCATGATGGTACCACCTTGCAAGACCCTCAAAACGAAAGAACATGACAAGCACTTGGAAAAACCCAAGAGGTTAGCGTGAACGCAAGGCCTATCATCTGGGAAGGGAAATGCCCAACAAGTGTATGCATCATGCTCATCATAAGAAGGGACAAGGTGTGGTGTGGTATGAAAGCATACAATGCAACTACAACCAAAAATATTAAGCTCAATCAAACAATCATGCATCACAAGTAATATGCCCAAGTCTCCAAGATCGATAAGCATCGCATGGGTGCATTCACTACAAGTTGATATCAATGGTGCAACTAACGGAGACAAGAGACAATGATTAAGACAAATCACGTGAGAGGCATGAACATATATGCCATCAACCCAAGAAAGCGAGTAAGAATGGAACATGGGTGATGCAACTAAGCAAGTAGTCATATGCATCAAGTTATGCAAGCTAGTAGTGCAAAGATGCAACATACTAGAGGTAATCATGGCAATCATGTCATGGGTGCAAATAGTGGGCGTATAAAATGTGCATGACATAGCACAAGCATGAAAGCAAGATATGATGAAGGTATCATCATTGTATTGGCGAGATGACATATGTAAATAGCAAAGGGACATCATGACTCTCCCAACACAACAAGCATGAATAGCATGAGGCACATGATAAACATGGCAATAGCAACAAGGATCTCCCCCAAGCATGCAAACACACATAGAAGTAGTATAATGGTGAATCACATGTAAGTGCAAGCAAGGGTCACAATTGCATGGCAAAGGCATGGAAAGAGGCATGGCATGCAAAGTGAACACGATAAAATGGGCATAACGTAACAAGTGATATATAAACCAAAGCCGTGTGAGAGCCAAGTAGAAGAGATGCGCGTAGTCGTTGCGCGAAGAGAATGATGGTAAGGATAGTCCACGGAATCCCAAGTCATCTTTGCTCTCAAGAGCTCATTTCGTCAACTCATGGGATTGTGAGGTTGACGAGTTTGCATAAGTACCTACACACAACAAAGGCAAAGAAAAAATTGTGTGTGCGTGGTAGATGTACACATCATCCATCATGATGCGTACGTGCTTGTGTTGGTTAGCACAAAATATCCAATGCTCAAATAAATGAGATGCACGATATAGAAACATGTCATCCATCATGATAGGTTTGTTATTATGGAGACTCAAATTGTGTAATACATCACGAGCAATATGTAGAGCATTGTTATTCATGGAATGCATATGGTGCACACAAGGGATGTCATCATGCGATACACAATAATTTTCATAGCATGGCATATGAGATGAATTGCACAAGTCATGTAAAGGAAGCATGGCAATATAATCACATGAAAAACAAAAGTCAATGACCATCATCTCGTCATCTATGCCATATGTGCAAATAGGATTTATTTTAATGGGGCATGCAATGTTACTATGTTGAGATTGAAATGATGCAATATGGGATATCTCACGCATAGCATATGACAAGTTCAATGGATTGTCAAACATGATGTGACCAAAAGAATTTTCACATGATATCCTATGGAGCATAGCATCACAACTAGGCAACTCAACATGCTCATCATCATATTCATCATAAATAGGTAAGTCATGACATGATGAAGTCGCACTAGCATGAAGTATGGTAATAGGTGTGTCAACATCATGCGAGCAATCATTGTTAGAAGAGTCCACTAGTGGGACAAGTGAAGCACCATCACCTATGTTGCCTTTGGAGCTCCACTCATGTGGTGTAGGTGAGGTGTCGAAGACCGAGTTGTGGTCATCTTCATCGTGATGGAACCATGTGGGGGTGCATCGAATTCCACCATGGCCATCATCTTGTCCATAGGAAGGACGAAGTCGTCGAGGATCGGCGCATCATCATAAATGGGACCTAGCACCAAATGAGAAGACACAATAGAGGTAGAGGTCAAGTCGTTGGAGTTGAAAGTGGCCTCACATGGCCTATCAACTATGTTACTCTCTCTATGTGGTGGTTCACTCACTCCCTCAAGGTAGGTGCACTAAAACTCACATATGGTGGAGTCACTCATCTCACTCAAGTGGTGGGGGTTGTGGCTCTCCTCACATGGGAGTTGTGGCAACTCGTCATATATGGGGCTAGTGGTGAAGTTACTCTCACTTTCAATATGGTGGCACAAGTCACTCAAGTCATCATATGTCACCGTGGTCGAAGGGAAAATCCCATGCTCAACCATCTCCCTTGAGGGGCTTCCGAAGATGGAAGTGTTGCCCTCGCTCGTAGGTGATCGCCTTGGACTTGATGATGTCGAAGTAGGCGTACTGGTGGGAAGTAGGCGAAGATGTCGTACGTCCAAAGTCGAAGATGCCTTGACGTCACTAGGCGAAGATGCCAAAGTTGTTGTCGAAGCCGCAGCCTTGGGGTTGATGGTGCTATTCTGTAGAGCCCGTGCGCACGGGGGTGCAGGAGGCCGTGTGCACGGGGTCCCGTGTGCACGGAGTCCAAGGCCCGTGTGCACGGGGGTGGCAGAGAAGCCATCTCTCGTCCCGAAGGTCACTCTTCATGGTCTTGGCGGTCGCCTCGAAGATGATGACGGTGCCGCATGGTACTTGCATCTTGTGGCCGCAACGAAGCCTTGCGACTTGAGCATCTCCACCATGAGGATGACGAAGAGGAAGAAGACTTGTAGTTGGCCCACACGTGTCGGATGTCATCCTATTGTCCGTCCAACTTGGTGTCGATGTAGTCCCTTGTCTGTGCTTCGCGTTGGTGAATGCCGACGGTTAGTCGCTTAATGCCTCGCATTGCTCGTTGTAGTCCGAAGATGGGCGTTTGGGTGATGTAGTTGTTCGCGCCATCGTTGTCGTGGAAGACCGGAGATGAAATGCCTTGCCTATCCATCACAAGACTCGAGCAAATGTGAGTGGAAGAAAGGAAAGAACTAGACCAATGTACCTTATCCAATGTTGAAGATGGATCAATGATCACTCAATAATGTAACAACAAAATAGCACAATTGGTACCGGATATTGTCAATTCTCACACCTACACAAGTAAGGCTTATGGTGGAGCTCGGTGAGGATAGTGTTGGGGAACGTAGTAATTTCAAAAAATTTCCTACGCACACGCAAGATCATGGTGATGCATAGCAACGAGAGGGGAGAGTGTTGTCTACGTACCCACGCAGACCGACTGCGGAAGCGTTGACGCAACGTAGAGGAAGTAGTCGTACGTCTTTTCGATCCGACCGATCCAAGCACCGTTACTCCGGCACCTCCGAGTTCTTAGCACACGTACAGCTCGATGACGATCCCCGGGCTCCGATCCAGCAAAGCGTCGGCGAGGAGTTCCGTCAGCACGACGGCGTGGTGACGATCTTGATGTTCTACCGTCGCAGGGCTTCGCCTAAGCACCGCTACAATATGATCGAGGTGGAATATGGTGGCAGGGGGCACCGCACACGGCTAAGGAACGATCTCAAGGATCAACTTGTGTGTCTATGGGGTGCCCCCTGCCCCCGTATATAAAGGAGTGAAGGAGGGGAGGGCCGGCCCTCTCTATGGCGCGCCCTAGGGGAGTCCTACTCCCACCGGGAGTAGGATTCCCCCTTTCCTAGTCCAACTAGGAGTCCTTCCATGTATTAGGAGTAGGAGTCAAGGCAAGGGAAAAGAGGAGAGAAGGAAGGAGGGGGCGCAGCCCTTCCCCCTAGTCCAATTCGGACTAGGCCTTGGGGGGGGGGGCGCCCAACCTCTCCTATCTCTTTCCCCTAAAGCCCAATAAGGCCCATATACTCCCCGGCGAATTCCCGTAACTCTCCGGTACTCCGAAAAATACTCGGATCACTCGGAACCTTTCCGATGTCCGAATATAGTCGTCCAATATATCGATTTTTACGTCTCGACCATTTCGAGACTCCTCGTCATGTCCCCGATCTCATCTGGGACTCCGAACTCCTTCGATACATCAAAACTCATAAACTCATAATATAACTGTCATCGAAACCTTAAGCGTGCGGACCCTACGGTTCGAGAACAATGTAGACATGACCGAGACACGTCTCCGGTCAATAACCAATAGCGGGACCTGGATGCCCATATTGGCTCCTACATATTCTACGAAGATCTTTATCGGTCAGACCGCATAACAACATACGTTGTTCCCTTTGTCATCGGTATGTTACTTGCCCGAGATTCGATCGTCGGTATCCAATACCTAGTTCAATCTCGTTACCGGCAAGTCTCTTTACTCGTTCCGTAATACATCATCTTGCAACTAACTCATTAGTTGTAATGCTTGCAAGGCTTATGTGATGTGCATTACCGAGAGGGCCCAGAGATACCTCTCCGACAATCGGAGTGACAAATCCTAATCTCGAAATACGCCAACCCAACATCTACCTTTGGAGACACCTGTAATGCTCCTTTATAATCACCCAGTTACGTTGTGACGTTTGGTAGCACCCAAAGTGTTCCTCTGGCAAACGGGAGTTGCATAATCTCATAGTCATAGGAACATGTATAAGTCATGAAGAAAGCAATAGCAACATACTAAACGATCGGGTGCTAAGCTAATGGAATGGGTCATGTCAATCAGATCATTCATCTAATGATGTGATCCCGTTAATCAAATAACAACTCTTTATCCATGGTTAGGAAACATAACCATCTTTGATTAACGAGCTAGTCAAGTAGAGGCATACTAGTGACACTCTGTTTGTCTATGTATTCACACATGTATTATGTTTCCGGTTAATACAATTCTAGCATGAATAATAAACATTTATCATGATATAAGGAAATAAATAATAACTTTATTATTGCCTCTAGGGCATATTTCCTTCAGATAGTGGCACAAAAATTTGATGCAAATTGTTAACAAGAGTCAATAATGTTGGAAAAGATTCACAAATTCGCAAGTGAAACAAGTAGACCAATAGCAATGGGTGGTACACGGAAACACACACACGGATAGATAAATGGGGTCGTGCAACCAAGAAATGAGCACAAAATGTGGAATCCATGGAAAACGCTCGTGTTGCACAACTCAAGAGAGACGCTAGCACGATTGCTCCATAGGCGGATACGACACTTGTGCACAACCTATAGATGCAAAATGTATGAGCTTTCTATCCCAAGTATGCTATGTGTATGATGTTCCGGTGTTTCGCATACGATGATCCAAGATGATCAATATGGTAGTATGGTATGCAATGTGGCGATGCTATGGCTCTTGCTTACAAGCTTCTTGCTCTCTTTTGTTTTGCTTAAAAGCTTATTCTCTCTCTCTTTTTTGATATGGCCACTATGCGAAATGCACAAACCAAGATAGTGATTTTGTATATGCGGGAACAATCTTGTGACACAAGAGATGATATGATGCCAAGATGATACCAATATGATATGGTATGTATGCAATTGAAGGTGCGGATCACTAATGTGCACAAGTAACGTTGCCGACAATACTCAAATGGCTAGTCTCGATAGGCAAGTGACGCAAAAATGGGCTAAGGGGTTAACAATGTAATGGCAAGAATGTACAATGAAGGGATACCACGATACCAAGATGATATAGAGGTTACCGTTCTTGCTTACGGTTAGGGTGTCAAAATGGTGAAGTGGTCGATGTCGATGACGGCCTCATGGCGATGATGAGTGGCGGTGGTCTTGATGTAGATACCAAGATGATGTAGACCCATCCCTAAGTAGCCGAAACACCTTAGGAAACGGTAAAAACCGCAAACTCAAAATCTCAAGGAAAAAGTCAAATGGTGGTAGCGGTGCGTTGGTGGTTCCGGAGTTAGAAATGCGGAAGTGGTGGTGGTGGTTTATGATGAAGCGACCGTCCCTAAGTAGCCGAAACACCTTAAGAGACTCAAGTCACCACACAAGCAACCACAAATGCTAAAAGGAGCAAAAGGGTTAGGTTGCGGAAGGCTATGGTGGTTTTGTGGATGATATGGTGGAGGGCCTAGGAAAAGATGCCAAAAAGTCAAAAATTTGATGGAGTCACATGGTGATAGAACCTATCTAGGTGGATGGGGGATGTCAATAGCTACTCAATGAGCTAAAGAACGCGAAAATCGGACTCCGGATGTGGAAGTTATGGGTGAAACGGTGAAGTGCTCGCGGCTGGCCTGGGAGGGCCATGCGCACGGGGTCTAGTGCCTGTGCGCACGGGGTGCCGCGCGCACGGTACACACACCGAGGGCACGGGGTCACCTGGGACTACGTGGGGTTTAGTGGATTTCTTCTCGATCTAGGCTCCAAATGGATGGATTTCATTGGTGGGGTGTAGCTGGGGGTATGGGGTGGTATGGGAGGGTGGGGTGGGCGAAAACCAAGTGGCCGAGGCGCACTGGAAGGGTCGTGCGCACGGGGTCTGCGAAGCCCGTGTGCACGGGGTCCCGATGGCCCGTGTGCACGGGGTCCCAAAGGAGCGGACGAACAACTCCGGATCCGTGGCAAATCTTGAATCTGAGGTCAAAATCGAAGGATGGAAGGTAGGGGAAGATGGAGCAAAGCTAGATCCACTTGAAACCAAGCAAATCCATGGATGAAATCCAACAAAACTTCATCAAACCAACAAATCACAAAAAAAATTGGGGCTATTTTTGGTGGGTAATTTTCGAAATTGTGACAAAAACAACAAAACTAGGCTAGAAAACTAAGAAGGGGGGCTCAAATTTCATGATCAACGTGGCTCTTGATACCAAGATGTTGTAGGGTGGAACCCTAAGTGGAGATCTTTCACGAATTGGTTGGGGAATCCCCAAGAACAAGATGAACACAAGAGGGAAAACAAGAGGAAACACTCAATTGACTAGATCCAATCACACATATGCTAGATCCAAGAACATACAAGAGGTCACAATGATTCAAGAACAACAAAGGAAAGATACACGATACTAGTTCATCCCAATCCTATGAGGAGAGAGGTCTTGATGATCCTATGATGGGGATCCTTCCCACATGTGGGGGTCTTGATATGCACAAGTGGATCTTCTCCCGTAGGAGGACATGATCTCCTAGAGGGGTGGGTACAAGGAGCAAAGCTCACATAATCATCTCATATACTTTGCCATCCCTAACAAATGGTCTAGGTACAGAATATATGGGTAGGTGGATGGAGGGGACGAAGAGGAGGCCCAACAGCAGCTCAGAGCTGTCCATCCTGATGGGCCTGTGCGCACGGGGTAAGTTGGGCCCGTGCGCACGGGGGTCCCATGGGCATGGTACAAGCCCGTGCGCACTGGGTGCTCCAGCGCCAGCTTCCTGTGTAGTTCGTGCGCACGAGGTCTTCGAGGCCTGTGGGCACGGGGTCGCCTGGGAGGTGCAGAGTTGATCTTGTTGCACTCCTTCTTCCTCCTTGTGGCCTTGTGGTGCTTCTCCTACTCATTTGGAGTGTTCCTCACCAGCTTGTGGTCGTCGGTCTTCGTATCTAAGGACACATAGAGCACTTTGGTGAGGTAGCAAGCAAGTCCAATGGATATTCATGATATTCTCGAAGAAGAACGGGTTCACCTTAATTCCGGTAGGTCCACTTGGGACCCGAGTTGCTATAACGGTGTACATGAAGATGACCATGGGATGCTCCACATCAAATGGAGTGGTCTCTCTCTCTCTCTCTCAAGACGAGAAGGTAGGAGCAAAGCTCACATACAAATGAGCTATCATATTTGCTAACCCTAGAAAGAAGGTGGAGGTGGTCTATTTATAGTCTAAGCCATGAAGGGATAAGTGGGAGAGGGATACAAGGCCAAAGGCTCGCGGCTGCGCACAGGCAGGTACCGCACGTCCAGTCGATGCCGGACGTCCGGCGGCTCATGGGGGACCGGTCATCCGGCGCACGTCGGAAGTCTGACGATTTTTCTCTGGATAGGTGACATCGGATACGGTGGGCATTGGACGTCCGGTGACTGGGACTCGTCGGACGTTCGGTGGGTGTTGGTCATCCGACTGATGTAGCACACGTCAGTTGTAGTTCTTCTGGCCGTCTGGTCTGCGGGTGGCCGGACGTCCGGTGTCCGTCAGACGTCCGGTGGTTGTAGCTTTGCTGCAGCTCCGTCTTCTTGTGTCTTCGCATCCACAATTCCTCATGGATGGTGATGAGGACATGACTACCTTGGATACGACCAAAAATATTGCATACATGCATATTTTTCAGGTGATTTCTAGTGCAAACTATTCAATAATCTATTTATGTTATCCAGAACAAAAATACTTCACACACTTTTGTGTTTTGTCTAATTGCAGGTGTATGGGACATTTGTACAATACACATACGAAGATAAGGGAAAAGGAGAAATTTAGGTTCTGTTCAAAAAGTCCTTTCATGTCACTTTTGGGCCAAGAGAAGATAGAGTCCAAGTCTCTCATGTTTTGGATTCAGATTCGGACTGCACAGACATGCCTGACTCAAAATGCCAACAACTTTTTCACACGGACTCCGAATTGGGTGATTCTTTTTTTGTTGGAAAGTAGATTTCGTGATCTTTCCAACCCAATTGGATTCACCTTCAAATTCGCCCGGAGCATTGAGATATCGACGAAACAATCTGATGCTGCAGCAGAATCCGAGTCAAACAACAAGTCCAAAGATGTTGCATCGCCTCCACTTGGGCCCATGAGCCTTGTACGACCTAGGGTTGGTTTTAGGCCGCCTTGGGACATCCTTCCACCTCCTTGGCCGCCACCCCTTGCTCCTATATAAATAGATCCATCTAGTAACTTTTTCCTTGGGATTTGTTTAGTTAAAAGTTAGCCATTGCAACTTCGTGTACTTCGTTTGTGTCCAACGACCAGACCAAGACCGCTTACGGATCCCCAACATTATCAATACTTCATATATATTTGCAATATTCAGACTGATTTATCATATTCTTGCTTGTTCTTTGATTGCTTGCAGGAATAGACCTTCGTGGTCAGGCTGACCGTACTTCTGACATCATCAGTAACCTCAGGAGATTGGTTTAGCGATTGCTAAGGCGCAACGTCGTGCATGTTTGTAGTTGGATCATCAAAGTCATCTCCACCAAATCGATAGTTATCATCTTATCAAAAGATCATGACCATCGCCTCTATCAAGTGGTATCAGTTTTCAGGCTGTTCGGTGAGAATTTCCAGTTTTTTCTAGATTAGATTTATTTTCTTACCTATTGTATAAGAAAAAGCCACAAAGAAGTTAGATCTATTCATCCTTTGTCCAAGCCAGTCTGAGCCTTTGCAATTTTCTTTTCATTGCTTGCATAGTTGAATTATCGGTTCCATCGTCGTGTCGAGTTGCTGGTCTTAGTGTCTAGTTCGTTTAGAGTTTCGAGTTCTGTTCACATTAGTCACGCCGCTGCTGCATCGTTATCCCTTTCGCTGTCCACCACCCATCCATCAATTTCCTCCACGTGCTACCCACCGTTCATTGTCATAATCATAGTTGAGATCATTCCCATCTTCGCTTGATCCAATCTACATCTTATCTAGTTTGTTTTGGAAAGAGGGAGAGAGAAAAAAAGACAGAGATCTTTTTGCCCTCCGAAATTCACGAACATAGCTTATTCCACTTTTTCAGGCCAGTTTTAGAATTTTTTGACTCCTCATATCAACTCGGAATTGAGTGATTCTTTTTGCTTTGAAAGCTTGAGTCAATACCATTCTTGAAAAAAATTATCAAAAAATTGGCACAAACTTTTCCAAAGGAAAGTTGGAGAGAAAGTTGTTGGTATATCCTGCTTGGCTGTTGTTTCACATCATTATCTTTATGACTATTGTGATCTTCACTTATATTTTGCTGTCCAGAGCTACTTGATATCCTTTATTGATGCTAGTTGTGCTACGGCGTGACCTCATTAGTTTTCTAGGCTCGCGTCTCTAGTCCGGTCTAGCCTAGGACCAGCACAGTACCGTCGTTGAACGTTTATTCAACATTGCATCTCTGAATTGATTATTGCTAATCTTTTGCTACCAAATATAGCCAACCCAGCTCCACATATTTCTACACCGTGTATACGTATGTTCCCCTGGCAATCTCTTTACACAATCTTTGGAGTTATTGGACACCGCTGGTTGCTTGTCACCACCTGCCGCAAGGTAAGAACTTGTAAGATATTGATATTTGCTTTAGTGTGAGCACTTTACAACCACATCCTAGTAGTTCATAGGAACATTATTCTTGAATTTTGTTTCTTATTTCTACTAATCATGACAGGTTCCAGAGATAGAAGTTCTTGGACGACGGACACATCTTCACCATCACGAGAGTTGGGACAACACACACATGCACATGGTCAGGTTATCTCTTTACCGTCATTTGAGGGTAGATTTAATCCTACTATTTATCTAGCTTGGGAGCTTGAAGTAGAACAAGTTTTTACTCACCATGACTTTTTTGAACTCGAGAGAGTACGAGCTACCACTAGAGCATTTACTGGTTTTGCTTCTGTTTGGTGGAGTGTACATTGTAAGAAAAACATTGATAACCAACCCACAACTTGGAAAGTTTTGAAAGCTGTAGTGAGACAACAATTTTTTCCTCCTTACTATCGTCGTGAATTGCTTCGCAAATTTGAACAATTAAAACAAGGCAGTAACACTGTTCATGCTTACTACCAAGAGTTCAAATCTTATATACATCATTGTGACATGGAAGAATCTGAGGATGATACAATGAATAGATTTTTTGGTGGTTTGAACCATGATATCCGTGCAAGATTTTAGTATATTACTCGTTGCATTACTGGTATGTATGTTCGTGCTTGTACCTTTGAGAGACAGATACAGGATGCATTGGGTGACAACAACAACAACTATTCCAGTCCATGCTCACCACCGCCGGTTAGTTCCTCCACTGTTGCACCTACTAGAGCAGCCCCACCTCGGATTGTGAGTGCGACATCAACTCAAGAGTATGGTACATTGTCAACGTCCGTACCTACATCAGCTACGTCTTTGCGACAAGGTAACAATAAAGGTATTAATGATATAAATTCACATGAGAATGATGCATGCCTAGTTAACTTGAATGCATCATGTGTTGAGTTACCTGTTTGAAATGTGGCTAACAAAAGAGACAAGGTGTACATGTTGTATATGTATATGTCATCCATGTTGTAGGTGTTCCTTGACGTTTTCTGAAGGAATATGCCCTAGAGGCAATAATAAAGTTATTATTTATTTCCTTACTTCATAATAAATGTTTATTATTCATGCTAGAATTGTATTAACCGGAAACATAATACATGTGTGAATACATAGACAAACATAGTGTCACTAGTATGCCTCTACTTGACTAGCTCATTAATCAAAGATGGTTAAGTTTCCTAATCATAGACATGAGTTGTCATTTGATTAACGGGATCACATCATTAGGAGAATGATGTGATTGACTTGACCCATTCCGTTAGCTTAGCACTTGATCGTTTAGTATGTTGCTATTGCTTTCTTCATGACTTATACATGTTCCTATGACTATGAGATTATGCAACTCCCGTTGTGTGCTACCAAACGTCACAACGTAACTGGATGATTATAAAGGTGCTCTATAGGTGTCTCCGAAGGTACTTGTTGAGTTGGCGTATTTCGAGATTAGGATTTGTCACTCCGATCATCGGAAAGGTATCTCTGGGCCCACTCGGTAATAAACATCACTATAAGCCTTGCAAGCATTGTAACTAATGAGTTAGTTGCGGGATGATGTATTACGGAACGAGTAAAGAGGCTTTCCGGTAACGAGATTGAACTAGGTATTGAGATACCGACGATCGAATCTCGGGCAAGTAACATACTGATGACAAAGGGAACAACGTATGTTGTTATGCGGTTTGACCGATAAAGATCTTCGTAGAATATGTATGAGCCAATATGAGCATCTAGGTTACGCTATTGGTTATTGACCGGAGACGTGTCTCGGTCATGTCTACATAGTTCTCGAACCCGTAGGGTCCGCACGCTTAACATTCGGTGACGATTTGTATTATGAGTTTATGTGTTTTGATGTACCGAAGGTAGTTCGGAGTCCCGGATGAGATCGGGGACATGATGAGGAGTCTCAAAATGGTCGAGACGTAAAGATCGATATATTGGATGACTATATTCGGACATCGGAAAGGTTCCGAGTGATTCGGGTATTTTTCGGAGTACCGGAGAGTTACGGGAATTCGCCGGGGAGTATATGGGCCTTATTGGGCTTTAGGGGAAAGAGAGAGGAGAGGCTGCACGCCCCCCCAATGCTTAGTCCGAATTGGACTAGGGGGAGGGGCGGCGCCCCCCTCTTTCCTTCTCTTCTCTTTTCCCTTTCCTTCTCTCCTACTCCTACTACTTGGAAGGGCTCCTAGTTCTACTAGGAAAGGGGGAATCCTACTCCCGGCGGGAGTAGGACTTCCCTAGGGCGCGCCATAGAGAGGGTCGGCCCTCCCTCTCCTCCACTCCTTTATATATGGGGAGGGGGTGTCGGTGTCAAAACCGGCGGATCTCGGGTAGGGGGTCCCGAACTATGCGTCTAAGGCGGATGGTAACAGGAGGCGGGGGACACGATGTTTACCTAGCTTCGGGCCCTCTTGATGGAGGTAATACCCTACGTCCTGCTTGATTGATCTTGATGATATGAGGATTACAAGAGTTGATCTACCACAAGATCGTAGAGGCTAAACCACAGAAGCTAGCCTATGGTATGATTGTATGTTTTTCTACGGACTAGACCCTCCGGTTTATATAGACATTGGAGGGGGTTAGGGTTACACAGAGTCGGTTACAAGGGAGGAGATCTGCATATTTGTATTGCCAAGCTTGCCTTCCACGCCAAGGAAAGTCCTATCCGGACACGAGACGAAGTCTTCAATCTTGTATCTTCATAGTCCAATAGTCCGGCCAAAGGATATAGTCCGGCTATCCGGAGACCCCCTAATCTAGGACTCCCTCAGTAGCTCCTGAACCAGGCTTCAATGACGATGAGTCCGGCACGCAGATTTGTCTTCGGCATTGCAAGGCGGGTTCTTCCTCTGAATACTCCATAGAATATTTTGAACACAAGGATAGTGTCCGGCTCTGCAAAACAAGTTCCACATACCACCGTAGAGAGAATAATATCTCCACAAATCTAATCTACTGACGCGTTTAGCAACATGACATCATGCCATGGCCCAGTCATTATTCGAACCATTTTTCTCAACCAGCACTACACATATCGCGAGGTAGTTTTCTTGACACGTCTTGTCAAAGCAGAGATCATGTCCCCCTTATTACAGGATTCTCATTAATACGGACGTGGGTAACCCAATCGTGCCGTTGGTATGACTCCTCGATTTTAGGCAAGTCCCAAACGGCCACGAGGAGGACGCTTGATATTCACCCTCTTTATAAAGAGGTCAAGGCATGTCCTTTTTTCCCTCTCGTACTCAATCGAATCCTTCCCCTGCCTCGATTTCCAACACCCAAGTCTCAGGTCAGGTGCTTCTGACCTTCAACCATGTCCGAATCCAACCTTCAAGGTCGGTGGATGCCTTCCTCTATCACAGAGGAAGACATCAAGAAGCTAAGAGAGGCCAGGTATTTGACCGTCGAAATCTCGCACAGGCTGCCTGCTCGAGGGCAGGTCATTCCTACTCCCGAACCCGGAGAGAGCATTGTATTCATCTCTCACTTCCTTCGAGGGCTAGGTGAAAGATCGTGGATGTCGCCTAGAGGGGGGGTGAATAGGCGTTTCAAAATAATTACGGTTTAGGCTTGAACAAATGCGGAATAAACCTAGCGGTTAATTTGTCAAGCACAAAACCTACAACAACTAGGCTCACCTATGTGCACCAACAACTTATGCTAAGCAAGATAGACTACTAGGTGATAGCAAGATATATGATAAGAAACAATATGGCTATCACAAAGTAAAGTGCATAAGTAAAGAGCTCGGGTAAGAGATAACCGAGGCACGCGGAGACGACGATGTATCCCGAAGTTCACACCCTTGCGGATGCTAATCTCCGTTTGGAGCGGTGTGGAGGCACAATGCTCCCCAAGAAGCCACTAGGGCCACCGTAATCTCCTCACGCCCTTGCACAATGCAAGATGCTGTGATTCCACTAAGGGACCCTTGAGGGCGGTCACCGAACCCGTACAAATGGCAACCCTTGGGGGCGGTTACCAAACCCGTACACTTTGGCAACCCTTGGGGGCGATCACCGGAACCCGTCAAATTGCTCGGGGTGATCTCCACAACCTAATTGGAGACCCCGACGCTTGCCCGGAGCTTTACACCACAATGATTGAGCTCCGAACACCACAAAGGTTGGGGTTAACTCCCCAACGACACCATGAAACTTCACCACAATGGAATATGGCTCCGAGGTGACCTCAACCGTGTAGGGCGCACAAGCACCCAAGAGGAACAAGCTCAAGGGTACCAAGCACCCAAGAGTAATAAGCTTCTCAACTTGTAACTTCCACGTATCACCATGGAGAACTCAAACCGATGCACCAAATGCAATGGCAAGGGCACACGGAGTGCCCAAGTCCTTCTCTCCCAAATCCCACCGAAGCAACAAATGCTAGGGAGGAAAATGAGAGGAAGAACAAAGAAGAGAACACGAAGAACTCCAAGATCTAGATCCAAGGGGTTCCCCTCACATAGAGGAGAAAGTGATTGGTGGAAACGTGGATCTAGATCTCCTCTCTCTTTTCCCTCAAGAACTAGTAAGAATCATTGGAGGGATTGAGAGTTAGCAAGCTCGAAGAAGTTCAACAATGGGGGAAGAACATGAGCTAAAGAGATAAGGTTCATTGGGGAAGAAGACCACCTTTTATAGGTGGGGAAAATCCAACTGTTATGCTCACAGCCCGCACAGAGCGGTACTACCGCTCCAAGGAGCGGTACTACCGCTAGGGCGGAAGTACCCCTTTGAAAAACAATAGCGAGGAGGCAAAAGGCCAGGAGAACCACCGGAGCGGTACTACCGCTCGTCCTCACGGTACTACCGCTCGACCTCACGGTACTACCGCAAATGGTAGCGGTACTACTGCTTGCGAGCGGTACTAAAAAAATACATCCGGGCCTACCACCGCAAGACTTGGGATGAGTTTTTGGTCCGGAGCGGTACTACCTCTGTAGGAGCCGCGGTAGTACTGCTCTGGAGTGGTAGTAAAAAATTACATCCGCTCCAATTCGCGGTAGTACCGCTGCAGCCTTTTCAGAACACCAAAACTGCCACAACTTTTGCAAACGGACTCCGAATTCGATGAAACCAAGTTTGTTGGAAAGCTAGCGACAAGGGCTAACACAATCTTCAAAGAAATATCAATAAGAAGCAAATGAGAAAAGGCCCATAAGAAAATGGTGAGAACCATTCCTCGGAAAAGACCGGTAAAACCTCCAACACCAAAAACATCATAGAAGATGCATGCGAACTCCGTCTTCGATGAACTGAAGCTTGTCATCAAGATGACCATAAGCTCTAAGACTCACAAAGAGAACCAAACAAGAACCAAGAAAGATGATGCAAGGATGCAATGGTTTGAGCTCTCTACTAACGATACGATCAAGCTACCAACTTGAGAGCCCCCCTTGATAGTACGGCAAACGATCCTATAACCCGGTCTCCAAACTACCACCATGAGACCGGTAAAATAGAAAACCTATCAAGGGCAAACCTTTGCCTTGCACATGGTCCACTTGAGCTAGATGATGACGATCTTGACTCCCTCAAGTTGGACCACCTTTCTTGATTGCGTTGGCTCGATGAAGACTAGATGATTGCTCCCCCATAGTCCACTATGGGTGAGCCACTCTTCGACACATCTTCACAAGTCCATTGTCACCACAATGGACGGCAAGCTTCAAGCACTTGATCTCTTTGCGATGATCCACTTGAACTTGCACACGGCAATCTTGATGACGATCACCACTTGATGTCATCCTCTCCATGGGTTGAGTAATATCTTCCCCTTGACACAAGCCCATGAACACGTACCTAACCCCACGTAGAACTCTCACATAGACCACTGGTTAGTACACAAAGCACAATGGACAATGCTTACCAAACCATGGGATCACTTGATCCCTCTCGGTACATCTTCTACGCTTTGTGAGTTGATCAACTTGATTCACTCTTGACTTAGTCTTGATCAACCTTGAATCTTTCCAACTCTCTTCATTTGGATGATGTCTTGAAGGTAAACATGAATGATCACACAATCTTCTTCTTCAAGACATGCTTGCAATAAGCTCAACTCTCACATGACCAAGCTTTGGATAATTCCTTAATAGCACCTTGGTCAACACAAACTCTCCTTGAAACCAACACATGTACTCTGATCACACAATCTTCTTCTTCAAGACATGCTTGCAATAAGCTCAACTCTCACATGACCAAGCTTTGGATAATTCCTTAATAGCACCTTGGTCAACACAAACTCTCCTTGAAACCAACACATGTACTCTGATCACACAATCTTCTTCTTCAAGACATGCTTGCAATAAGCTCAACTCTCACATGACCTAGATTTGGATAATTCCTTAATAGCACCTTGGTCAACACAAACTCTCCTTGAAACCAACACATGTACTCCAAGAAAAGCCTATGGACAAAACCTTCAAATATAACTCAAGGCAACCATTAGTCCATAGAGATTGTCATCAATTACCAAAACCAAACATGGGGCACTGCATGTTCTTTCAATCTCCCCCATTTTGGTAATTGATGACAATCACTTTCAAGAGAGTTTATACAAGGAATTATGCATCACCATGCACTGCAACAACCAATAATGCATGCGAATGAGATGCAAAAGCTAAGGAAACATAAACCAAATCTTCTCCACAAAACTCTCTGAAACTTCTCCCCCATTGGCATCGATTGCCAAAATGGGCAAAAAGCTTAGAGGGCCAATATAGATGGTGGTCCTCCATAAATTGTGTATTTCTCAACAAGAGAGTGGAATGCAATACACACATCCAAGGGTAAATACTTGGAGGAAGACAAACTATATTGAGGCCCAAAGATTGCAAAAGGAAGATATGCCACAAAGACATAACAAAGAGAGAAACAAGCAATCGAGCAATCAAAAGATATCTATTGAAGCAAGCTATCAAAAGATACCAATTGAACCAACTAGGCCAATGATCCTACGAGCCACATGAATAAAAGATATTATGATATGAGCAAAGGAGTGTTCTAAAGAAACTAGAGAGGCTCCCCATGATTTGTGCACACATAAGAATATTTGAATTTGGAAACAAAGTGCACAAAATAGGATCATAGCTCCCCCAAAATCAATAGAAATTTACAACAAGTGCAAGTGAGCATATAGTAAACTAAGCCTAGTACATGTAACAAACACATGGTTGAGCAATAAGTGAAAGAGGCAACTTAAGAATGGGCTCAACCAAAATGATGTGTGTGAGTCAAGGCAATGCACTTGAGAAGACTAATGTACGGATGAGCATTAAGCATCAATAAAGTCTTGAAAGAATGAGGCAACATAGTGCAAGGCCTATCATTCCCACACACAACAAGCAAATGGGTTCACAAGCTTACTAATAAGCATATAGAGAACCTATGCTTGTGACAACCCGCGGTGAAGATAGAAGATGAAAGGCGCGTCAAGACGAGGGATGCCAATTAAGATGGCAAAAACCTCGTAAAGAAAAGCATGAGGAAAATAATGTTAACCACACAAGAGCGCATCAAGATGCAACGATAGAAGACACTCACTCAAGGCAAAAGCTTTCATGGAGCCACCAAAGAAATAACATAAGAAAGACAAGGTGGACGTGAAAGAAAGGATATCATCTATAGATGTAATTTCTCCCAAGTGTATATGGTTCTAGGTAGACTAGATCATGATGATATATATCTACAAAGAAGGATGTACACCCGAAATAGTTACAACACGAAGGAACAAGATATCCAAAAGGAAGTCATACATATACCAATAAGATATTTGCTTGGAAGCATAGCACATGGCTGGATATGGTCTTATAGTATATAAATGAATTCCTACCACACACCCATCAAAGACATCACAACTAGCAACAAGACATCATTGTTGGGATGCTTTGAGAAAGGAAACAAGTATCACAAGAAAGAATGGATAACATGCCATGATACAACCTACACAAGGTTGATGCAAGAAATGTGTGCATGAAGTATATGAAGATACTTGTTACCGAGATAACATTGGAAGGATGTAGTAGATACCAATTGAAGGTACAAAGTAGTTCATTGATCATCCTAGCTTGACTCCAATAAGCACATGGTGACAACACCTTCCTTGTGAGTGAGCCGAGCATCCAATGCATCTCCACTTGTTCCTAGAACAATAACACAAACAAAATGGTACCCAAACTCATTGGGACCAAAGAGTTAGAGAACCAACAACACATAGGGCAAACTCCACATAAATATGTGCATATAGATATGAAAATGAATTTCATGCACATCTCATCCAATTTGAGACTTGGTGGAGTTCCCCCTATATATTGGGTCAAAGAAAGAAAACATGCCAAAGAAACTACAAGAAGTAAATTTGCATGCTCAAGACTTTCAAGAACCGAGACCAAAAGACAAAGAAATACCAAGCGAAGAAAAGATACCAAATGAATAAATCATCACTTGGAGGATATCCATAAAAGATACATCAAGGAATGAGATATCCATCGATACACTCAAAAAGAAAGATGTCAAACTCCCAAAAGAGAGAATGGTTCCAAACAAACCAAGCCCTCTACAAAGTTTCATGATGGCACAAAGCACCAAAAAGAAACGGCTTGCCTTCCACAAACACACACTTGATAAGGATCACAAGATGAGTGTTTTATAGAGAATAGGATAGCTCCCCCAAGACTAGTGCATTATAGAGAATTTGCATTTGAATACAAAATGCACGAGGTGGGATCACCACTTTCACTATATCTAGAAAACACTAGACAAGGTCAAGAAATTAACAAGATCCACAAGTGGTATGGAATACAATGGGAGTTGACACAATCCTAGGCAAGAGATAAAGCAAATAAAAGCAAAGGCCAATGTAAAGATGATCAATAATTTCTACCACACATAAGTGAGTACCAATTGTCAAAAGACAAGAAGTATTTGGAAATAATTCCCGGTGGTAGATAACAAGGATATCCGACATCATCTTCACACCAAACAAAAAGCAAATTGCAACTTGTAGAGCTAACATGCCACCTAGGAACAAGATAATTTACAATATCAATTCTAGGTGACATATCTCAAATGTACACATTTTCTAGGCTAGTAATATACACATAGCATATTACTCCCCCATAATGTGATACCAATTAAAGATAAACAAGAGGCAAAATCATGATCCAACACGAGATAATTAATGGACAATATAGAATTTGAATTTCTCATGAGAAGACATACCACATAGCGACTAGATAATCTTGAAATATCAATACTAGATGGTATTACTCATGTACACACACATATATAGGATTGTGAGGTGCACAAAGCACATCACTCCCCCATAATGGGATATTCCATTAATCTCTCACAAGAGCCAACTAAGAAAAGAACAAGATGCAAAAGGCTCAATGCATGACACACATGTACATGATGTGCAAACCAACACACACATACTAGATTGCACAAGATAATCAAGTTGGAAGCACAACATATACAAACACATGCAAGGAACAAAACCAAACATGCAAAGGGGTAAGTAACTATCAATGTAAACACTTTAAGCACGAGTTACCGCATGGAGAAACATTGGATATAAGATAGAAACTTGATAATTCGAATAACTTGGCTTGAGACAATTAGAATGATGAAGTCCCCTTAATTCTTCATAGAGTATCCAAGTCTCCAGTGCCCTCCAACAACACCTATTGATCAAGTTTGAGCTTGTTGGTCCCCAACGAAGTTGGGCCCTAAGAGGTTAGTCACAATAGGCTTGGCTACCCAAATGGTTCTTTTCTTGACACCACTTTGAGTACCAACAACTTTCGCAAACACATTGCCAACCTTATACTTCCCAAGAGAATAGATATCATCAATAATAATTGGGTTGGATAAGTTACCACTAGTGTATGAAGATGCGAGGTGACCTTTCTCACGACATAAGTAGCAACGTCTACTCTTCACTTTCTTCTCACTTGATTTCTCAACTTGAGAAGCATTAGCTTGAGGATTCTTGGGAAGAGGACTTTCTTCAACTGGTGGTTGAGCATGAGATCGAACTTGTGGCCGCTTCCCTTGTTGCTTGTCACTAATGGCCTTCTTCTTCAATGGGCAAGATCTAACATGATGCCCTTCTAATTTGCACTTGAAGCAAACAATCTTGGCCGAATTCTTGACTTGTTCTTGGTCCTTCTTTTTGTTCACTTTGGACTTCTTCTTCTTGTTGGAGTTGAATCCAAGTCCACCTTTGTCATTGGGGGATTTTTGCACACTCAAGATATTGTTGAGTGTGAATTTTCCTTCATGACTCTTTTCCAAGTCTTTCTTCAAAGAAGTGACTTGGGCCTTGAGCTCTTTGATTTTCTCTGTATGGTTAGTCTCAACACAAGTACTAGAGGAAGTATAAGCTTCATCGTTAGAGCAACAAGGCAAGGAAAGCAATTCATCACAAGATGTACCAATGTTATGCATGGATGAATCGCGAGGACTAGCACAAGGCAATATAGCATTTTGACCAAAATTAGTGCTAGTATCCACATGAGGCTCACTAGATGTTACCTTAGCAAGCATGGCCTCATGAGCTATCTTTAGCACATTATGGGATACTAGAAGATCATCATGAGAGCTTGTGAGGTTTACATGATTTTCTTCCAACATCCCATAATTGCTAGATAGCAACTCAAGTTGAGCCCTTAGCTCAACATTCTCCTTTAATATGGATGCTTCACAAGAGATAGAGTTAGTAGCACAAGCATCATAATTAGCAACAAGAGGAGAAGACAACTTGGCAAGCTCTTTTGAATATGAAGCTTTAAGTTGAGCATGAGACTCGGTGAGTTTGATGAGCTCACCCTTGATGACCCTTGAGCCATTTTCGAGGTGCTCAAAATCCTCAAGGAGTCTAACATGAGCAACTTCAAGCTTAGCATTTTTAGTTTTGAAATCATTGGCCACCTCGAGTGCTCTATCATGAGATTCCTTTATTCTAGATAATTCTAGAGCAAAGGTCTCCTCAAGAGATTCGGATGTGGTTTGTTCATGTTCAAGAGCTTGAGATAGCTCCGCGATCTCATTTGCGTAATCACGCTCATGAGCTTCCATTTTCTCAATGGTGACCTCATGCTCCTCTAGATGAGATTCCAACTCCTCAATGTATTTCTTGCCTTCAATGGCAAGAGACATGATTTCCATGAAGTTGGAACGAGCAAGTTTATTTTTGTGAAGAGCTTTAAAAATCATTTCCCCCTTAGTTTTTAAGGAGGCAACATTATCATTCTCTTCATCATAATCAACATCATCATCACTCTTGCCATCATCACAAGATATATTGGGATTCAAAGTGGGAGATACCTTTGAAGCTTTGGCCATAAGGCAAAATGCAATAGATGATGATGAAGGATCCATTGAAGCACCATTCAAGACCACATCTTGTTCCATGGGGTGTTGGGTTTCCTCTACATTGTTAGCACAACAATTCGAGGACATATATGCATTTTTATCATGGCAACAAGACATAGTAAACATATCATCATGGGATTTAGTCAAGCAATTTCTACATGATATGCAAGGACTATCAACACAAGCATGTGAAACATTTGCAGTGCTCGAAGTGTTAAAGCCCAAAGAAGGAGCATTGCAATAAGATAGTGATGAAGGATCATCCATAATAAATATACTATCAACATTGCAATGACCAACACTACTCACCATATCATTACCTTGTGGAAAGCCACATGTAGGTGAAGTAGAAGAAGTTGAGAAGACTATACGGCTGGATGTGGAGGGAGAACAATCATCCCCACAAAACTTGGACATGCCATATTTATCTTGAAGCTTTGTCCACAACTCATGAGCATCCCGGAACGACATGAGTTGAAATATAACTACATTGCTCAAAGCATCAAAAAGCACATTAGAAGCTTGAGCATTGAGATAAGAGTTTTTCTCATCCTCTAAAGTTAATCTTTGAGGATCCTTTGGAGGAGAAAAACCCATATCTACAATTCGCTCTAAATTTGGGTCCATGACCCTAGAGAGATTAAGCATGCAAATTACCCAAACATCAAAACTTGTGCCATCGAAACTAAGAGTGTGAGAGAATCCTAATCCCCTAGTCGACATCTTTACTCTCTAGGCGGTTAAGCCTAACAAAGAGAGACGAGGCTCTGATACCAATTGAAAGATCGTGGATGTCGCCTAGAGGGGGGGTGAATAGGCGTTTTAAAATAATTATGGTTTAGGCTTGAGCAAATGCGGAATAAACCTAGCGGTTAATTTGTCAAGCACAAAACCTACAACAACTAGGCTCACCTATGTGCACCAACAACTTATGCTAAGCAAGATAGACTACTAGGTGAAAGCAAGATATATGATAAGAAACAATATGGCTATCACAAAGTAAAGTGCATAAGTAAAGAGCTCGGGTAAGAGATAACCGAGGCACGCAGAGACGACGATGTATCCCGAAGTTCACACCCTTGCGGATGCTAATCTCCGTTTGGAGCGGTGTGGAGGCACAATGCTCCCCAAGAAGCCACTAGGGCTACCATAATCTCCCCACGCCCTCGCACAATGCAAGATGCTGTCATTCCACTAAGGGACCCTTGAGGGCGGTCACCGAACCCATACAAATGGCAACCTTGGGGGCGGTTACCGAACCCGTACACTTTGGCAACCCTTGGGGGCGGTCACTGGAACCCGTCAAATTGCTCGGGGCGATCTCCACAACCTAATTGGAGACCCCGATGCTTGCCCGGAGCTTTACACCATAATGATTGAACTCCGAACACCACAAAGGTTGGGGTTAACTCCCCAACGACACCACGAAACTTCACCACAATGGAATATGGCTCCGAGGTGACCTCAACCGTCTAGGGCGCACAAGCACCCAAGAGGAACAAGCTCAAGGGTACCAAGCACCCAAGAGTAATAAGCTTCTCAACTTGTAACTTCCACGTATCACCATGGAGAACTCAAACCGATGCACCAAATGCAATGGCAAGGGCACACGGAGTGCCCAAGTCCTTCTCTCCCAAATCCCACTGAAGCAACAAATACTAGGGAGGAAAATGAGAGGAAGAACGAAGAAGAGAACACGAAGAACTCCAAGATCTAGATCCAAGGGGTTCCCCTCACATAGAGGAGAAAGTGATTGGTGGAAACGTGGATCTAGATCTCCTCTCTATTTTCCCTCAAGAACTAGCAAGAATCATTGGAGGGATTGAGAGTTAGCAAGCTCGAAGAAGGTCAAGAATGGGGGAAGAATATGAGCTAAAGAGATAAGATTCATTGGGGAAGAAGACCCCCTTTTATAGGTGGGGAAAATCCAACTGTTATGCTCACAGCCCGCACAGAGCGGTACTACCGCTCCAAGGAGCGGTACTACCGCTAGGGCGGAAGTACCCCTTTGAAAAACAACAGCGAGGAGGCAAAAGGCCAGGAGAACCACCGGAGCGGTACTACCGCTCGTCCTCATGGTACTACCGCTCGACCTGACGGTACTACCGCAAATGGTAGCGGTACTACTGCTTGCGAGCGGTACTAAAAAAATACATCCGGGCCTACCACCGCAAGACTTGGGACGAGTTTTTGGTCCGGAGCGGTACTACCGCTGTAGGAGCCGCGGTAGTACTGCTCTGGAGCGGTAGTAAAAAATTACATCCGCTCCAATTCGCGGTAGTACCGCTGCAGCCTTTTCAGAACACCAAAACTGCCACAACTTTTGCAAACGGACTCCGAATTCGATGAAACCAAGTTTGTTGGAAAGCTAGCGACAAGGGCTAACACAATCTTCAAAGAAATATCAATAAGAAGCAAATGAGAAAAGGCCCATAAGAAAATGGTGAGAACCCTTCCTCGGAAAAGACCGGTAAAACCTCCAACACCGAAAACATCATAGAAGATGCATGCGAACTCCGTTTTCGATGAACTCAAGCTTGTCATCAAGATGACCATAAGCTCTAAGACTCACAAAGAGAACCAAACAAGAACCAAGAAAGATGATGCAAGGATGCAATGGTTTGAGCTCTCTACTAACGATACGATCAAGCTACCAACTTGAGAGCCCCCCTTGATAGTACGGCAAACGATCCTATAACCCGGTCTCCAAACTACCACCATGAGACCGGTAAAATAGAAAACCTATCAAGGGCAAACCTTTGCCTTGCACATGGTCCACTTGAGCTAGATGATGACGATCTTGACTCCCTCAAGTTGGACCACCTTTCTTGATTGCGTTGGCTCGATGAAGACTAGATGATTGCTCCCCCATAGTCCACTATGGGTGAGCCACTCTTCGGCACATCTTCACAAGTCCATTGTCACCACAATGGACGGCAAGCTTCAAGCACTTGATCTCTTCGCGATGATCCACTTGAACTTGCACACGGCAATCTTGATGACGATCACCACTTGATGTCATCCTCTCCATGGGTTGAGTGATATCTTCCTCTTGACACAAGCCCATGAACACGTACCTAACCCCACGTAGAACTCTCACATATACCATGGGTTAGTAAAACAAAGCACAATGGACAATGCTTACCAAACCATGGGATCACTTGATCCCTCTCGGTACATCTTCTACGCTTTGTGAGTTGATCAACTTGATTCACTCTTGACTTAGTCTTGATCAACCTTGAATCTTTCCAACTCTCTTCATTTGGATGATGTCTTGAAGGTAAACATGAATGATCACACAATCTTCTTCTTCAAGACATGCTTGCAATAAGCTCAACTCTCACATGACCAAGCTTTGGATAATTCCTTAATAGCACCTTGGTCAACACAAACTCTCCTTGAAACCAACACATGTACTCTGATCACACAATCTTCTTCTTCAAGACATGCTTGCAATAAGCTCAACTCTCACATGACCAAGCTTTGGATAATTCCTTAATAGCACCTTGGTCAACACAAACTCTCCTTGAAACCAACACATGTACTCCAAGAAAAGCCTATGGAAAAAACCTTCAAATATAACTCAAGGCAACCATTAGTCCATAGAGATTGTCATCAATTACCAAAACCAAACATGGGGCACCGCATGTTCTTTCACTAGGCCTTGCTCTAGATCCCTTTGTTAGGGGGTTCATGTTCTATTATGGGCTAGATTTCCATGACCTGGCCCCGGATTCCCTCCTTCACATCTCGTCGTTCATCATCGTGTGTGAGGCCTTCCTCCGCATTACCCCACCTTCGTCCTGTGGCTCAAGACTTTCAATGTGAAGCCGAAGATGATCGAGGGGCGACACGTAGAGTGCGGAGGTGCCATAATAAGCAAAAGCGCTGATGTTCCATGGCCAGAGGGTTCCTTCCCAGAGGTGTCCAGTTTATGGCAACGAGAGTGGTTTTATATCACAGCTCCCCGGAGTACTAAGTGGGTAGCCGCCCCTGCCTTTCGCTCAGGCCCCCCACCACAACTGACGTCATGGATCAACAAGGGGCTGGACTGGGGGCCAGTAAATGATGTGCCGATATTGCAGAGTCACATCCGAGATCTCCTCGAGAGAGATGTCAACCTGGTCACGGTAATGCAAGTCATGCTAGTTCGTCGAGTCCCGCCTTGCAAGCGTTGACCCCTCCGTATGTGGGAGTTCAACCCGGAAGGACCGCGAACTATTCAGCACTTCCTCGGCATGACGCTCGAAGAGATGTACAAATTGTTCTTCGGACCACAAATAAAGTGTCCGGACACCACCGAGGATGTGGGTCTGAGCTGTAATCGCCCAGATACCCAAGTAAGTAATCCCGTGGCCGAACACGCTGTCTTTTTATTTATCATAACATCATTCTAAAAAGTCGCTCTTTGACCAGGACTGGGTAACAAAGGCGAAGATGATCAGGTGTTTGACCCCCCCTTCCCGAAGGCTCGGCCGATCCAGTACTAGCTAGAATGCTCGAGCCGGCGCCTTATCAGGCGCCCTCAGGGGAAGATAAAGGGGGAAATAAAGAGGCTGAAAGCAGGCCTCACTCATTATTCATCCAAACCGGGGGAATTAGAGCCTCCGCGAAGGAGGGTAACCAGGGAGAAGAATCTGAAATTCCCTTTCCCCAAGGAAGGAAGAGGACCATCTCCGAAGACCCGGAAACAAAGGTTTCCAAATGGGGGAAGAAATCTTCGCCAGAGGGTCCTGCCTCGGAGGGTACTCTTGCCGCACAATGCCCGCAAGGGGATCAGCTCTCTACCGAGCTGTAAGTAAACAAAAAGTACCTAATAGTAAAAATATCCTACATTACTTCTGAAGACAATAACCGAAGCATATATCTTGTAGTTCGAATCGTAGCCCTTCTCGACAGAGTTCGTCTTCGGGGGATCTTCTTCCGGAGATGATGGAGAGCGAAACACCTCCCCATGCCACCCCGCCTCATGGGGCAGGCGACCCTGAAGTGTCGTCGCGGAGGGTTTCTCCTGATCCACCAAGGCCAGAGGGTAATCCTCCAGCCACCCGGAGTCCTCGGTATTCGGCTCCTAAAGAGAGCAACAGAAAGAGTCCGGAACCGTCCGGTGTGCGATCGGACACACTGAAGGATCTTCTGGAGCAAGCGGCCATCTCAGAAGCGCATCATACACTAATGGGTATGGTGATTGAGAGGATTTCATCCACCGAAAGCGGGTTGCACGAAGCTTTTATGAGTCTGCTGAAAGGCTTTGAGGTACGTGAAATAGTGTATGTTTTTGACAGTACCGCACACGTTAGGTGTGCCCTATGTAGATAGTAGCCCCTGAAACTCTGGTTGCCGTTGAGAACGGCGGAAAACAAAGGATCATAGTCCCAAGTAATAATCAGGTCACCTTCATGTGCAGGTGGCTGAAGGTCCGGTGGCTAGCCGGACTGGTGAGTTTGCCGAGCTGAAGCGGCAATTTGATGCGGCAGATGCCGACATCGTGCTTGTAAACAAGCGGCTCGACGAAGCACATGGTATGTGATTTCTCCGGTGATCAACACATAGTAAGAGGAGCATGATGCTAGTATCTTTAATATGTTGTGACTACAGATGGAGCTGCCGCCGTGGAGACCCTCGGGCGGAACTTGCCCGAGCCAAGGAACAAGCCAGGAATAGTGATGCGGCTGCTCTAAAGGCGGTCGAAGAGCTGAGGTCCGAACAGGCTGCGCATTGCCGAAGCAAGGAAAAAATAGCCAAGATGGGCGTTGAGTTGAAAGATGCCGCCGACCGTTACCAGCTTCTTGAAAAAGAAAGCCAAGCGAAGGCGACGGACCTGGAGAAGGCCATGGTAGCAGCCAAGGAAGCCCGCTCTAAAATCAGAGCGGTGAAGGAGGAGCTGTGTCAAGCTGGAGATATCGTGGCTGGGAAGCCCTTTTTGTTGTGGACGAAGTTCAGAGATCCTAAGTATGCCCCTCTTGATCAACTATGGAGTTCTGCAGACGCATACGTGGATTTGGCAGCCAGTGCTGCTGATGCGGCCGAGTACTTCAAGGATAAAAAAGATCGTGAAGTGGAAAGGCTATTCTGGTCACAGTTCCATGTTCCAGTGCGTCCACTGCTGTTGAATGAGCGAATGGCCGAGTGGGCCGAGCTCCATAGGTTGTCCGGGCTTGCCATGAGCTATGTCGTGGATCATCTGTGGTCGGAAGGGCCAAGGCCGAATAGTTATTTTAGTTTAGTGCAACGGTTCCTTGGTGCTGTGCCGCACATCGACGCTATGAAGAGGTCGGCGTGCATAGAGGGTGCGCGTATGGCACTTGCCCGTGTCAAAACATACTGGGCAGAGATGGAGGCCACCGCTATTGTAACCCAGAGTTCGGCCGTAGGCCGAGTATCTGCCGATCACTACTTTGAAGAAGTCCTTGAAGGCGCTCGTTCAATAGAGGCTCAGTGCTCGAAGAATATAATGTTCTAGTGACATGTATTCCCATTGTAAAAACAATGTTTTATTGAATTATAAAGGCTATGTTTATACTTTTGCCTGAAAGTATTATGATGCCTCCTATGCGGCCGTTTATGTATATATGTATATAACCTGAAAGTTTGCAGTCGTCGGCTTCAGCCCCCACGCATATAATGCAGGGGTGTTCGCAAAAAATGCGTATTCACACTTGATCCAACGTCTTGGTCCATTAAGGAGGTGGTAGCACAGTGAACGAGGCAATCGAACTATATTGCTTTAACACTTTCACTTAGCCATAGGAGTTTGACGGTGGGACTACTATATAGCCCCTGGTACCTCCACGCTCGCCCGAATATGGTGCGCATACATACATGATCGGGAAACGTCCCTTCGTTAATGCAGAGGAATCCCGAAGATTCTGCTAAGTCATCGAGTGGTTGACCAGTCTCGCGCTTTATCATGACAGTCAGTTTTCGACTTTCTCTACTGAGGTGCTCATCCGGATGAACCAGGGCACAATCGCAGTAGTTCTCCCGGTGCCGCCTTAGCCGATAGAGCAGAACATAAGGTAGCAAAACACGGGAGCCAGGCAAACCCAACTTTGACCAAAGACATGATTCGGAGCTGATGCATATAAGGCCAAACTCGCGACGCCGAACACTCCCTAAGGTATTCAATCTTTATAACATATGCCGGGCTGAACAATGCCCTTAATAATAAACCCCGAGTGTCCAGGTACGTGCAATATTCTGACGTGGCGAAATGCCAATAACGTCAGCATCCTTCTCGGTTGTATTGAGTATCTGGAGGATGTGAACAACAATAGACAATAAAAAAGGTTTACGCAGGGTCTTAATCTGAAAAGAAACCTTTGAGCGGGCCCCTGTTGCACGTCTGCGCCTGTGTCTCTGTTGTGCCGTGTCTTGGACGGGTGCAACACGATTGTCATCTATAAAAGGGAAGAACTTAGGTGAAAGTTGTCATGCCAAAAAAATTTGATTATTCTCGATAAATCATTAAAATTCAAGATAAGTCAAGTTGAGCCGAACTAGCCCTGATTACATGCGGGAAGCCCCTGGTACCGTCTATGCAGGTTTAACCATCAAACCAATCTCAGGTATATCTAGTGATGCATCGGACTCGTCGAACCGTGTCCGCGGTCTTGACGACCTGTCATTTATTCTGGTTGGTGAGGCCGTCTAGTGCTCGGCTGTTAAAGCCGCCGCACGTTCTTCCACGCATAGAGAACGCTCAATATTTCCACTAACTGTGATGGTGCCACGTGGACCAGGCATCTTAAGCTTAAGAGAAGCGTAATGTGGTACCGCATTAAAACAAGCGAAAGCTATTCTTCTGAGTAGTGCTTGATAGCCGTTTCGGAATGGAGCAATGTCGAAGTCTAACTTCTCACTTCGGTAGTTGTCGGGTGAACCGAATACAACCTCTAGTATTAGAGAGCCCGTGGAGTGGGCCTCTGGTCCTGGTATTACTCCCTTGAAGGTAGTATTACTATGGCTGATTTTTGTCGGGTCTATCCCCATTTTACGGACTGTGTCTTGATATATCAGATTTAGACCACTGCCGCCGTCCATTAGGACTCGTGTGAGATGGTATCCATTTATTATTGGGTCTAACACCAAGGCAACCAATCCTTCATGCCGAATGGTTGTCGGGTGATCCCTGCGATCAAAAGTGATCGGGCAGGCCAACCAGGGGTTGAACTTAGGGGTGACGGGCTCTACGGCGCGTATGTCTCGGAGTGCATGTTTGCTTCTCCTCTTCGTCACGTGGGTCATGTTTACTGTTTTAACCTCTGGTGGGAATTTTTTCTGTTCTCCAGTGCTTGGCTGGCGAGGTTCATCCTCGTCTTCGCTTGGTGTCTCCCTCCCCTTGTGTTCAGCGTTTAGCTTACCGGCCTGCTTGAAGACCCAGCATTCTCTGTGGGTGTGATTTGCAGGTTTATCGGGGGTGCCATGAATCTGACATAGTTTGTCTAGAATCTTATTTAGGCTGGATGGTCCATCTCTGCTGCCTTTGAAAGGCTTTTTCCTCTGACCTAGTCGAGAGCCCCTGAATCCGGCGTTTACCGCCGTATTATCTGGGCTGTCTTCTTTATTTCGACACTTGCTTTTACTGCGTCGTGGTTTTCCATTGCCATCCCTGACTTCGGATGTGCTTGGGTTGCTGGTGCTACTGCGGGCTAACCAGCTATCTTCGCCCGCACAAAAGCGGGTCATGAGGCTCATCAGGGCTACCGTTGTTCTTGGTTTTTCTTGGCCGAGGTGTCTGGCGAGCCATTCGTCTCGGACGCTGTGCTTGAAAGCCGCTAAGGCTTCGGCGTCCGGAGAGTCGACGATTTGGTTCTTCTTAGTGAGAAACCTGTTCCAAAGCTTCCGGGCTGACTCTCCGGGTTGTTGAATTATATGGCTTAAATCGTCTGCATCCGGAGGTCGGACATAGGTCCCTTGAAAATTAGCCTGAAAAGCATCCTCGAGCTCCTCCCAACTTCCAATTGAGTTTTCGGGGAGGCTTTTCAGCCAGCGCCGAGATGGTCCTTTAAGCTTGAGGGGCAAGTACTTGATGGCATGGAGATTGTCTCCGCGAGCCATATGGATATGGAGGATAAAGTCCTCAATCCAGACCCCAGGGTCTGTGGTCCCGTCGTACGCCTCTATGTTCACTGGTTTGAATCCTTCTGGAAATTCGTGGTCTAGCACCTCATTGGTGAAACATAGGGGGTGTGCGACACCCTTGTATTTGGATGTATCATGGCTTTCGGACGGTTGTAGTATTCGGTTTTGGTTTTGTGCCGGAGCGCACTTCCTAGATCCATAGATGGATCTGGTCATACTGGATTTTTGGCGCAAGTCCTCACGTAGATCGTGTGTTGACTTATGTGCGGCCTTGTTAGCCGCTCTATCGCGGTCACAAGGTGGTTGATCCGGCCGGTTGGCCATTTTATTTTTCGGCTGTGTGGGATCTAAGGCCTCATCGTCGAATTCAGGTACTAGCTTGCGCTTTGGATAGCTCGTTGTGTGGTAAATTTCACCATACTTTTCTTCGTTGTCGAGCACTTTGTTCCACCTGCTGTTGAGCGTATTTTGTGCCGCCTTAAGCCTTTGCTTCTGCTTCTTCAGACTCCTCGCTGTGGCAATAAGCCTTCCGCGGAGGTTCTCTTGTTCCAAATGCGTTTCCGGGATGATGTGTGCATCTTCGTCCGGACTGTTTTCCTCCCCAGAGGGGGTTTGATGAGGTCTATCCTCGGCGTCGCCGTGTCCGGACATCGGATCCGTACTATGTTTGCCGTTTGCAGTTTCATTGTGCTCTGCCACTGGGTCAATGTGGTCGTGGAGTCGACTGGAGTGTTATTTTCTCTTGCGCTATTATCGCTGTTTTTGCCGAGGCGGGATTTTGAGTGGCGCCTACGCCGACGCTTTGATTGCTTCTCGAGGGAGCTATTCTTCGCTGCATCCTGCCGTTCTTCTTCATTGTTTTCTTTGGGTGTATCCACCATGTATATGTCATGTGGTGAAGTGGTTGTCCAGCGCCCTATGGGCACTGGTTCCTGTTCCTCTCCTGCATCATCGTCCATGCCATCGATGTGTTCGGAGTCGAAATCGAGTATGTCAGTTAAATTATCGACAGAGGCCACTAAGTGGGTGGTGGGTGGGCATTGAATTTCTTCGTCGTCCGCATCCCATTCTAGCCGGACATAGTTCGGCCAAGGATCTCCTGACAAGGAGAGAGACCTTAATGAATTTAGCACGTCGCCGAAAGGTGAGTGTTGAAAGATATCCGCGGAGGTGAACTCCATGATCGGCGCCCAATCGGATTCGATAGGCACGGACGCATGCGGCTCGGAGTCCATGGCCGAAGACGAATCTAGTGGTTCGGCAACACGGCTCTCGTAAGGGGTGAAGTCAGTATCCGGCTCTATCGCCACTGAGAGTGCGGCCTCCATGGAGGGGTCTATCCACCCGTATTCGGATGGCGCAATTTGCTCCAGATTGAAGGCTGGAGTAGTTGCAGGTGTGATCTCCCGAACACTGTCCAATGGCAGAGCTAAATCATGCTCGTCGTGATCGTGCGGCACACCTGACATGGGCTTGAATCCATCGAAGATCAAGTCTCCGCGGATGTCGGCGGTGTAGTTTAAGTTTCTGAACCTGACCTGATGGCCAGGGGCGTAGCTCTCGATCTGCTCCAGATGGCCAAGCGAGTTGGCCCGTAGTGCGAAGCCGCCGAATACGAAGATCTGTCCGGGGAGGAAAACCTCACCCTGGATCGCATCGTTACCGATGATTGAAGGAGCCATCCAGCCTTGCGGTGACGGCACAATGGAACTCTCAATGAAAGCACCAATGTCGGTGTCAAAACCGGCGGATCTCGGGTAGGGGGTCCCAAACTGTGCGTCTAAGGCGTATGGTAACAGGAGGCGGGGGACATGATGTTTACCCAGGTTCGGGCCCTCTTGATGGAGGTAATACCCTTCGTCCTGCTTGATTGATCTTGATGATATGAGTATTACAAGAGTTGATCTACCACGAGATCGTAGAGGCTAAACCCCAGATGCTAGCCTATGGTATGATTGTATGTTTTTCTACGGACTAAACCCTCAGGTTTATGTAGACACCGGAGGGGGCTAGGGTTACACATAGTCGGATACAAGGGAGGAGATCTGCATATCCGTATTGCCAAGCTTGCCTTCTACGCCAAGGAAAGTCCTATCCGGACACGGGACGAAGTCTTGAATCTTGTATCTTCATAGTCCAACAGTCCGGCCAAAGGATATAGTCCGGCTGTCCGGAGACCCCCTAATCCAGGACTCCCTCAGGGGGGCACCCCTTGGAGACACAACAATTGATCATTGATCTTTTAGCCATGTGCGGCGCCCCCCTCCACCATAATCCACCTCGGTCATATCGTAGTGGTGCTTAGGCGAAGCCCTGCGTCGGTAGCATCATCATCATCGTCATCACGCCATCGTGCTGACGGAACTCTCCCTTGAAGCTATGTTGGATCGGAGTTCGTGGGACGTCATCGAGCTGAACGTGTGCTGAACTCGGAGGTGCCGTGCGTTCGGTACTTGGATCGGTCGGATCGTGAAGACGTATGACTACATCAACCGCGTTGTGCTAACGCTTCCGCTTTTAGTCTACGAGGGTACGTGGACACACTCTCCCCTCTCGTTGCTATGCATCACCATGATCCTGCGTGCACGTAGGAATTTTTTTGAAATTGCTACGTTCCCCAACAGTGGTATCCGAGCCAGGTTTATGCATAGATGTTATATGCACGAGTAGAACACAAGTGAGTTGTGGGCGATACAAGTCATACTGCTTACCAGCATGTCATAATTTGGTTCGGCGGTATTGTTGGATGAAGCGGCCCGGACCGACATTACGCGTACGCTTACGCGAGACTGGTTCTACCGACATGCTTTGCACACAGGTGGCTGGCGGATGTCAGTTTCTCCAACTTTAGTTGAACCGAGTGTGGCTACGCTCGGTCCTTGTGAAGGTTAAAACAACACTAACTTGACGAACTATCGTTGTGGTTTTGATCCGTAGGTAAGAATGGTTCTTGCTCAGCCCGTAGCAGCCACGTAAAACTTGCAACAATCAAGTAGAGGACGTCTAACTTGTTTTTGCAGGGCATGTTGTGATGTGATATGGTCAAGACTGATGAAATATAAATTGTTATATGAGATGATCATGTTTTGTTAAAGTTATCGGCTACTGGCAGGAGCCTTATGGTTGTCTCTTTATTTGCATAAGATGCAAGTGCTATGTAATTGCTTTACTTTATCGCTATGCGATAGCAATAGTTGCAAAAGCAATAGCTGGTGAGACGACCATGTGACGACACATTGATAAAAGATCAAGATGATGGAGATCATAGTGTCATGCCGGTAACAATGGAGATCATGACAGTACTTTGGAGATGGAGATCAAAAGCACAAGATGATGATGGCCATATCATGTCACATATTATGATTGCATGTGATGTTTATCTTTTATACATCTTATTTTGCTTAGTTCAGCGGTAGCTTTATAAGATGATCCCTTACTAAATTTTAAGGTAAAAGTGTTCTCCCTGAGTATGCACCGCCGCCAAAGTTCGTCGTGCCGAGACACCACGTGATGATCGGGTGTGATAAGCTCAACGTTCATCTACAACGGGTGTAAGACAGTTTTACACACGCAGAATACTCGGGTTAAACTTGACGAGCCTAGCATATGCAGATATGGCCTCGAAACACTGAGACTGAAAGGTCGAGCGTGAATCATATAGTAGATATGATCAACATAGTGATGTTCACCATTGAAAACTACTCCATCTCACGTGATGATCAGACATGGTTTAGTTGATTTGGATCACGTGATCACTTAGATGATTAGAGGGATGTCTATCTAAGTGGGAGTTCTTAAGTAATATGATTAATTGAATTTTAATTTATCATGAACTTAGTCCTGGTAGTATTAGCATATCTATGTTGTACATCAATAGCTCGCGTTTAGCTCCCCGGTTTTATTTTTGATATGTTCCTAGAGAAAAATAAGTTGAAAGATGTTAGTAGCAAAGATGCGGACTAGCTCCGTGATCTGAGGATTATCCTCATTGCAGCATAGAAGTATTATGTCCTTGATGCACCGCTAGGTGACAGAACTATTGCAGGAGCAGATGCAGATTGAACGTTTTGACAAAAGCTCGGTATGATAACTACTTGATAGTTTAGTGCACCATGCTTTACGGCTTAGAACCGGGACTCCAAAAATGTTTTGAACGCCACGGAGCATATAAGATGTTCCAAGAGTTGAAATTGGTATTTTATACTCATGCCTGTGTCGAGAGGTATGAGACCTCTGACATTACTTTGCCTACAAGATGGAGGAGAATAGCTCAACCAGTAAGCATGTGCTCAGATTGTCTGAGTACTACAATCACTTGAATCAATTGGGAGTTAATCTTCCAAATAAGATAGTTATTGACAGAGTTCTCTAGTCACTATCACCAAGTTGCTAGAACTTCATGATGAACTATAATATGCAAGGGATAACGGAAACGATTCCCAAGCTCTTCGTGATGCTGAAATCAACGAAGGTAGAAATCAAGAAAAGCATCAAGTGTTGATGGTTAACAAGACCACTAGTTTAAAGAAAAGGGCAAAGGGAAGAAGGGGAACTTCAAGAAGAACAGCAAGCAAGTTTCTGCTCAAGTGAAGAAGCCCAAGTCTGGACCTAAGCCTGAGACTAAGTGCTTTTACTGCAAAGGGACTAGTCACTGGAAGCGGAACTGCCCCAAGTATTTGGCGGATAAGAAGGATGGCAAAGTGAACAAAGGTATATTAGATATACATGTTATTGATGTGTACTTTACTAGTGTTTATAGCAACCCCTCGGTATTTGATACTAGTTCAGTTGCTAAGAGTAGTAACTTGAAACGGGAGTTACAGAATGAACAGAGACCAGTTAAGGGTGAAGTAACGATGTGTGTTGGAAGTAGTTCCAATAATGATATGATCATCATCGTACACTCCCTATACTTTCGAGATTAGTGTTGAACCTAAATAAGTGTTATTTGGTGTTTGCGTTGAGCATGAATACAATTTGATCATGTTTATTGCAATATGGTTATTCATTTAAGTTAGAGAATAATTGTTATTCTGTTTACATGAATAAAACCTTCTATGGTTATACACCCAATGAAAATGGTTTGTTGAATCTCGATCGTAGTGATACACATATTCATAATATTGAAGCCAAAAGATGCAAAGTTAATAATGATAGTGCAACTTATTTGTGGCATTGCTGTTTAGGTCATATTGGTGTAAAGCGCATGAAGAAAATCCATGCTGATGGGCTTTTGGAATCACTTGATTATGAATCAGTTGATGCTTGCGAACCATGCTTCATGGGTAAAGATGACTAAGACTCTGTTCTCCAGAACAATGGAGTGAGCAACTGACTTATTGGATATAATAGATACTGATGTATGAGGTCCGATGAGTGTTGAGGCTCGCGGCGAGTATTGTTATTTTTTGACCTTCACAGATGATTTCAGCAGATATGGGTATATCTACTTGAAGAAACATAAGTCTGAAACATTTGAAAAGTTTAAAGAATTTCAGAGTGAAGTGGAAAATCATCGTAACAAGAAAATAAAGTTTCTACGATCTGATCGCAGAGGCGAATATTTGAATTACGAGTTTGTTCTTCAATTAAAACAATGTGGAATAGTTTCACAAACTCATGCCACCTGGAACACCACAGCGTAATGGTGTGTCTGAACGTCATAACCGTACTTTATTTGATATAGTGCAATTTATGATGTCTCTTACCAATTTACCACTATCGTTTTGGGGTTATGCATTTGAGACAGCTGCATTCACATTATAAAGGGCACCATGTAAATCCGTTGAGACGACACCGTATGAACTGTGGTTTAGCAAGAAACCTAAGCTGTCATTTCTTAAAGTTTGGGGTTGCGATGCTTATATGAAAAAGTTTCATCTTGATAAGCTCAAACCCAAGTCGGAGAAGTGGGTCTTCATAGGATACCCAAAAGTAACTGTTGGGTACACCTTCTATCACAGATCCAAAGGCAAGATATTTGTTGCTGAGAATGGATCCTTTCTAGAGAAGGAGTTTCTCTCGAAAGAAGTGAGTGGGAGGAAAGTAGAACTTGATGAGGTAACTATACCTGCTCCCTTATTGGAAAGTAGTTCATCACAGAAATCTGTTTCTATGACTCCTACACCAATTAGTGAGGAAGCCAATGATGATGATCATGTAACTTCAGATCAAGTTACTACCGAACCTCGTAGGTCAACCAGAGTGAGATCCGCACCAGAGTGGTACGGTAATCCTGTTCTGGAGGTCATGTTAATTGACCATGACGAACCTACGAACTATGAGGAAGCGATGATGAGCCCAGATTCCGCAAAATGGCTTGAGGCCATGAAATCTGAGATGGGATCCATGTATGAGAACAAAGTGTGGACTTTGGTTGACTTGCCCGATGATCGGCAAGCCATAGAAAATAAATGGATCTTCATGAGGAAGACGAACGCTGATAGTAGTGTTACTATCTACAAAGCTAGACTTGTCGAAAAAGGTTTTGACAAAGTTCAAGGTGTTGACTACGATGAGATTTTCTCACTCGTAGTGATGCTTAAGTCTGTCCGAATCATGTTGGCAAGTTGCCACATTTTATGAAATCTGGCAAATGGATGTCAAAACTACATTCCTTAATGGATTTCTTAAAGAAGAGTTGTATATGATGCAACTAGAAGGTTTTGTCGATCCTAAAGGTGCTAAAAAAATGTGCAAGCTCCAGCGATCCATCTATGGACTGGTGCAAGCATCTCAGAGTTGGAATATACGCTTTGATGAGTTGATCAAAGCATATAGTTTTATACAGACTTGTGGTGAAGCCTGTATTTACAAGAAAGTGAGTGGGGGCACTACATCATTTCTGATAAATATATGTGAATGACATATTGTTGATCGGAAATAATGTAGAATTTTCTGGAAAGCATAAAGGAGTATTTGAAAGGAGTTTTTCAAATAAAGACCTCGGTGAAGCTACTTACACATTGAGCATCAAGATCTATAGAGATAGATCAAGACTCTTGATAAGTTTTTTCGATGAGTACATACCTTGACAAGATTTCGAAGTAGTTCAAAATGGAACAGTCAAAGAAAGAGTTCTTACCTGTGTTACAAGGTGTGAAATTTAGTAAGACTCAAAGCCCGACCACGGCAGAAGATAGAAAGAGAATGAAAGTCATTCCCTATGCCTCAGCCATAGTTTCTATAAAGTATGCCATGCTGTGTACCAGATCTATTGTATACCCTACACTGAGTTTAGCAAGGGAGTACAATAGTGATCTAGGAGTAGATCATTGGACAGCTGTCAAAATTATCCTTAGTGGAATAAGGATATGTTTCTCGATTATGGAGGTGACAAAAGGTTCGTCGTAAAGGGTTACATCGATGCAAATTTCGACACTGATCCAGATGACTCTAAGTCTCAATCTGGATACATTTTGAAAGTGGGAGCAATTAGCTAGAGTAGCTTCGTGCAGAGCATTGTTGACATAGAAATTTGCAAAATACATACGGATCTGAATGTGGCAGGCCCGTAGACTAAACTTCTCTCACAAGCAAAACATGATCACACCTTAGTACTCTTTGGGTGTTAATCACATAGCGATGTGAACTAGATTATTGACACTAGTAAACCCTTTGGGTGTTGGTCACATGACAGTGTGAACTATGGGTGTTAATCACATAGTGATGTGAATTGTTAGTGTTAAATCACATGGCGATGTGAACTAGATTATTGACTCTAGTGCAAGTGGGAGACTGAAGGAAATATGCCATAGAGGCAATAATAAAGTTATTATTTATTTCCTTATTTCATGATAAATGTTTATTATTCATGCTAGAATTGTATTAACCGAAAACATAATACATGTGTGAATACATAGACAAACATAGTGTCACTAGTATGCCTCTACTTGACTAGCTCGTTAATCAAAGGTGGTTAAGTTTCCTAACCATAGACATGAGTTGTCATTTGATTAACGGGATCACATCATTAGGAGAATGATGTGATTGACTTGACCCATTCCGTTAGCTTAGCACTTGATCGTTTAGTATGTTGCTATTGCTTTCTTCATGACTTATACATGTTCCTATGACTATGAGATTATGCAACTCCCGTTTACCGGAGGAACACTTTGTGTGCTGCCAAACGTCACAATGTAACTGGGTGATTATAAAGGTGCTCTGTAGGTGTCTACGAAGGTACTTGTTGAGTTGGCGTATTTCGAGATTAGGATTTGTCACTCCGATCGTCAGAAAGGTATCTCTGTCCCACTCGGTAATAAACATCACTATAAGCCATGCAAGCATTGTAACTAATGAGTTAGTTGCGGGATGATGTATTACGGAACGAGTAAAGAGACTTGCCGGTAACGAGATTGAACTAGGTATTGAGATACCGACGATCGAATCTCGAGCAAGTAACATACCGATGACAAAGGGAACAACGTATGTTGTTATGCGGTCTGACTGATAAAGATCTTCATAGAATATGTAGGAGCCAATATGAGCATCCAGGTTACACTATTGGTTATTAACCGGAGACATGTCTCGGTCATGTCTACATAATTCTCGAACCCGTAGGGTCCGCACGCTTAACGTTCGGTGACGATTTGTATTATGAGTTTATGTGTTTTGATGTACCGAAGGTAGTTCGGAGTCCCGGATGAGATCGGGGACATGATGAGGAGTCTCAAAATGGTCGAGACGTAAAGATCGATATATTGGATGACTATATTCGGACATCGGAAAGGTTCCGAGTGATTCGGGTATTTTTCGGAGTACCGGAGAGTTACGGGAATTCGCCGGGGAGTATATGGGCCTTATTGGGCTTTAGGGGAAAGAGAGAGGAGAGGCTGCGCGCCCCCCAATGCTTAGTCCGAATTGGACTAGGGGCAGGGGCGGCGCCCCCCTCCTCCCTTCTCTTCTCTTTTCCCTTTCCTTCTCTCCTACTCCTACTACTTGGAAAGGCTCCTAGTTCTACTAGGAAAGGGGGAATCCTACTCCCTGCGGGAGTAGGACTTCCCTGGGGCGCGCCATAGAGAGGGCCGGCCCTCCCTCTCCTCCACTCCTTTATATATGGGGAGGGGGCACCCCTTGGAGACACAACAATTGATCATTGATCTTTTAGCCATGTGCGGTGCACCCCTGCACCATAATCCACCTCGGTCATATCATAGTGGTGCTTAGGCGAAGCCCTGCGTTAGTAGCATCATCATCACCATCATCACGTCGTCGTGCTGACAGAACTCTCCCTTGAAGCTCTGCTGGATTGGAGTTCGTGGGACGTCATCGAGCTGAACGTGTGCTGAACTCGGAGGTGCCGTGCGTTCGGTACTTGGATTGGTCGGATCGTGAAGACGTACAACTACATCAACCGCGTTGTGCTAACGCTTCCGCTTTCGGTCTATGAGGGTACGTGGACACACTCTCCCCTCTCGTTGCTATGCATCCCCATGATCCTGCGTGCGCGTAGGATTTTTTTTGAAATTGCTACTTTCCCCAACAGTTGCACTCCTCCTCCTTGTCCATGAAGCTCCGGCAATACATATGCATGCACACGAGTGGAGTGTCAAGTAGTGTACCATCCTCGAAGGGGTCAAGTGGGCACGTGTAAAGGAGATGATTCACCTTTATGTATGTGAAGTATATGTCGCACGTCTCACTTGCCAAACGGGTTCTTGACATGGTGATGTTCGTAGGATGCTCCGCATCACCCCCCCCCCCTTGGGAAAGATCCGACCTCGGATCGAAAACCAAATCACCATGGGAAAGAGATGGCCTCGCCATGTAGATGTGGACGTTCACCAAGTACTCATCATCTAGTAGCTCGAAATGGGCACTCTCCAATGTCACACCGTCTCGTGATTCCTTCAAAAGGAGCAAGGACAACAAACACTTGGAAAAACAAATGTGGTTAGCATTAGTGCAAAACCAGGCATTCAAATGGTGATTCACCCAACAAGTGTCATCATCAAGCATATCATATGGTGTGACAAAGGATTGTGACATGGCATGTAAGCACATAAATTGAGCACAAGCAAAGATATCATGGAAACAAGCATGTAAATGTGAGGTAGTGATGCAAATATGTGTGTCAAGTGGACAAACATCTACCTCAAGGTCATAGCAAACATGCATAAAGCGCTCGACAAATGGTCGATGGTAGGCATAAGAATCATTCACAACACCAAAAAATGAAGTGTCTAAACACATGTGGTAAGACAATCCAAGCATAATGTGCATAGGGTGTAGTGAATATAGTGTGGCACTCAACACAATAGAAAGAGCAATTGTTCATCATGTGTGAGGCAATCAAGGCAAGTGTGTAGCAATCAATGGGATATGTCATATGTGAAGAGATGACATTGTTGCAACCAAGCATATCATAGGAGCAAGTAATCTGAGAATTGGATGCAACACACAAGACATATATATCATGAAGCATGGAAATGTGAGAATGGCAAGTTGAAGCAAGATCTCTAACATGTGTGCAATCAAGTGGTCCAAGATGGCTAATAATTCTCAAGGTGCAAGCAACACAAGTAGTATGATCCATAATATGCATGTTCGTGGTTTGAGGGTTCTTAAAAGAGAAGGATAATGTAACGCCCCAAGATCGACGCTCCAGATGCCTTCCTTTTTATTTTAGTTGTTGTCATGTGTTTTTTTGTGTTTGTTGCATTATCATAATTGTTTTGCATATTTCATTCCTATATATGATTGCCATGATCATGTTGAGTGCTTTGTCATATCTTTTGCTTCTTGCATCATGTTCATCTTTCATTATATTGCATTATGCCATCCTTGTTTGTTTTGCCATGCCTATCTCTTGTCTTATTGCATTATGCTATTGCCATGATCATTTTGTGCATTGTCCTTTATATATGTTGTGTGTTGCTCTAAGTGATGTGTGTGCACCACCCCTTGCCATCTCTCTCTCAAACCATGGACATGCATCATCACCTCCTTCCTTCTTCTCTCTTTCATGTTTTTGCAAGTGACATTAATTCCCTCCTTCATTAATGTTCATTTATTTCTTGATAATCTTACTCCATGCCTTATACCTTTCTGTCAATTTTTAATCCATTTTGGACTTGCTTTGGTTGGATTCAAAAATGGTTCAAGTTTGAATTTAATTCAAACTTGAATTATTTTTCTGTCCTTAAAAATGCCCAAACCAGTTTATTGAAATCCTTCATAATTCTAGGAGTCTATAAATATTCTTACTTATTTCAGATTCATCCCCAATATCCCCGAACTTTTTGCTTTTGGCGGTTGTCTATTTATGGGCAAATTTAAAGGAAGGGGGAAAAGGGCCTCCCATGCAGCGCCCCTTGGGCCTCCTCCTCCCTGTTCGGCCCAGGCGCAGCCTCTCCTCTCCTCCCTGGTAACTTCCACGCTGGACACCAAGCGGGGCCCATCCACTAGCGACTCCCTCCTCTCCTTTTTCTTCCTCCTCTCGCCAGTTCCCCCCTCACAGTAAAACTGGAGGGTAGCGCACATGGCCACCGTGGCTTACCACGGCACCCACGTCCCTCCTATAAAGCCCAACGCCAACCCTAGGGTTTCCCTCTTCCCCCCTCAAGCCGCCGCCACCTCTCTCTTCTTCGATCGTCTCCTCCTTCGTTCCCAAGTGAGGAAGCAGAGAGAGATCAGAGAAGAACCGCCGGCGCCCATCGTCGTCCTCGCGTCCGACCTGCATCAGGATCCTCTCCGGCATGTCATCTTGCGCCCCATCACCCTCCTCGACCGATCCCGGGTGTTAGTTGGGTGGGAGCCTCCCCCACGCGACTCCTTGCCGCCGCCGTCTCCATGGCCGTGGCCGAGCCGAGTTGATGCTCGAGCCCGGCGTAGCAGCCGACGTCCCCGACCTTCTTCCTCCACGGCAAGTCCCACGACTTCGGCAACACCTTCCCGCACCTCTCCGAGCCCCGGATCGCCAAGTCCAACTTCTTCCCGGTCGTCATCTACGTCCTCTGCTTCATCTTATTCATGGAGCCGAACGCCGCCATGATCAGCGCCTCCTCGCGCCCCTGCCGTCGCGCTTCCGACCTCGTCGTCTTGTCCTACGGGATCCCGATGAGCAGCCTCCCCTCCTGGCTCTCCCTCGACGTCGTTTGCTTCCGTTCAGCCTCGATATGTTCATGTCAGAGACCTGTCGCTGTACCCTCGCCATACGCATGAAACAGAGCACCTCGCTCTCTGTCCATAGCTGCGTCCACGGACACCGCGCCATGCTCGCGCCCTTGCCGGTTTCCCACACACGCATTGCCTCCTCTGTAGCTCGCGCGCAAGCAGCAGGGCCTGCTCAGCTTCTTGCTCGCCGTACCTCACCACACCAAGTTGAGCTGCTGCTCATGCCTGAGCAGGGCCGGGCCGGCAAAACCCGGGCCCTGTGCGAAATTAAAAAGTGGGGCTCTAGCTCACTAGAAAAAATGAACTAATGAGCAATCATAATGTATGTGATATAATGTCTTACATAACAATTGGGTACATAAAAGATCATACCTATTCAACTTCCGATGCATAATATTTATTTGAACATCATTCTTTTAGTATTCTTTGAAGTGAAATCTTCCATGATATCCTCGTAATCAATCTTCTCCCCATGATGACTCAAATTTGTATTACTGCAACACAAGATATACAGAAGATGAATAAAATAAAATTAAAGTGATACAGCAGCAGTCAGCACATAACAATTGGAGATTATGCGTCAATGTTTGGCAATTAGATGAACCGACTAACTAACCTAGTCTCGTGTCATGTCCGGATAAATTGGTATATTGTGATCTTTTATCAATGAGGCAAGTACCCATCTCTAACAAAGTAATGATCTCTGCCAAAAGTTAACTAGGATTTAGGAATTAGGAGTAGTACTCCAGGAGCCAAAGTTAATCAGGAGGACAAGCTAGCGGCAGACGGCAGGAGTAGTTAAACACTTAAACTAGGGCCTGCATCATGCATGTATTGATGAATTTTTTAACTCATGCCTGTGTGGCTGTATCAAATCAAGACGAGAGCCCTGCAGGCCTCCACGATCGATCCTACACATGCTCACACATGACTAGCGCGGCAAGAGGAGCATGTTTTGTGGATGTACCTATTTTGGCGATGGGAAACCACGAGAGGAACATGTTCATCAGTTCAGACGAAGTCAATCGGAAATCAAAAGGCTCGTGCCTCGCCTGTCGTCGTCATGTCGCCCGCCGCTTCTCTGGATGCGACGGAATCAATTTTGATCTGGTCTGATTCGCCGTTTCATTGCCAATTTCTTCTGTATGCAATCGATCCCGTTTTGTTTCTGATCAAGCAGAGGCCTCACGCGGAGTTGCGCGAAAGCGCCAGGCGCCAGCGGCCTAATGCCATGAGCGTCCCAGCACCCAGGAGAAAATATACATAGGCCTAAATAAAAATTTGGGGGCCCCTAAAATTTATGGGCCCTATGTGAGCCGCACACTGTGCACAACTATGGGCTCGGCCCTGTGCCCGAGCACACACATGCCAACAACACCCGCAAAAGCCACGCATGCACGCGCGCATCTTGCAGTGTACTCCCCTCCTTTGTCAGCACCCCCGTCGCTGATCCCTAGCCTCCTCGCTCACGCTCCGCTTGCACGCGCTCACGCACTCAGCAGCCACCTCGTCGTGCCCGAGACGAGTTCAAGCTCATGCTCGAGCAAGCCCGTGCGCGCGACTTTGGCAGCTGCTCCGCTTGCACCCGCCGCACCTGCACCCAATCCCGCACCCATGCCGATGCTCTTCTGCTGTAGAAGCCGCCGCCTTCGCTCGTTGTCGTGGCTAGAGTTTTGCCGTCCGTCCCTGAAGCCATGGCTTGCTGTTGGGATCAGCTATTACTTATCGCGTCCCACCTGAGCTCAATCACCTCGCTAGCCTGGTGGTCATCGCCGCGCATGCTAATATGAGGGATCTGGGGTTCAAATCCTAGGCGCCCCTATTTTCCCTTTGGCTATCTATTCGTGTTTCTTCAGTTCAGATTAGTTCGAGAGGATGTGTCATATAGGGTCGAACCCATCCAATATCACACGTGCATCCTAGCTCAACTGGTTGACCCCAGTGTCAACCCATCAGGAGGTCCTGGGTTCAAACGCAATGTTCTCCTTTTTCTCCTACTAGATGGAAAGTGCGGCTTGCCGCACCCCGCACCCCTGCAGGGTGCAGTCGTATCCCCCCGCGGTCGTATTCAACCTGATAATAAAGCTATCAGATCAAATGTGTAAGAACAACATCATGATGTAACAATCCAATGGGCATTTTCATCAAAAATAAAACAACTCAAGTCAACCCTGTAAACAACTCAAGTACTCCTGGTCATCCCAGTCCTATGGCTGTAACCACCAGTACACATCACACCATCACCTCCATCAAAAAGTAGAACCATGGCTATCCAGAACAGTACTCTCTGAACCTCACCTTCTTGGCGCTAGGTCCCCCCTTCTTCTTTGCAGGGGCATCCGTGGTCCATGGTGTTCGGCAACCGCGACGACATACCCCCGAGTGGTTCTCTCACCTGCAATTGTGTCAACTTTAGGTTCAGGTCAAACAAACAGTCCAATTCCCTTTGAATTCAGTGTGCAGCTTCTCATTGAGTGGGTGATTGCCGAGCTCAACCGCAGAGTTGTTTTATTTGAAATAGTTAGCTTGGATCCACCCGAGAGAAACACACGTATGTAGAAGTGCAAAGCTAAGAAAATTCTTTTTGATAAACCACGACGTCAAGGAAAAGATGGGAGCAGCAACGGCTCGCTCCCCCGACCCCGACCCTGCGCCCCTCCACCAGCCCTCACCGGCGGCGGCCACCCCGGCCCCGCCGGCCACCCTCTCAGCGCCTCGCGTACTCCCTCGCCCACGGCCGCGGCCCCCTGCCTGTAGGATTCGAGTGGAGAATGGAGGTCAGAGGGAGGTCCAGATCAACCGCTCGCGCTGCTCCAAGGCTGCGTCGACGACCACTCCGGCTCCGCCGCCCGCCGCCCCCGCCTCCATTGTCGGCTCCGTCTCCACTGAGCCGCCGGAGCCTTGGGCATCCCCCAAAGTTGGGCTCCCCCAGCTCGATCCAGATCAGGCGGATCTGGATTCCGTCTCCCTGTCGCCTCCGACTGACCGGAGCCCTGCTCCTGCAGATGTGACGGAGGTTCTGCTTGGGGCCAAGAGTGGCTGCACAGCCGTTGTTGGTGAGAAGGAGGTGGAGTTGGCTCTGCTGTTGCATCCGGCGGCCACACATGGCGTCGTCCCCTGTGTGCAGATCCCGCCTTGCCCCGATGTTGGGGATGGGGCCGAAGTTGCTGCCTTGGTTACGCAGTCGTCGCCGGGTGAAGATGCTGAGTTCGTGCCGTGCACGCCGCTGACCGTCGCCGAAGGCCGCACTTCCGGCGCTGCAATGATGGGGGAGCTGGCGCCGCTGGCGACGAATGCTGTTGTGGATTGTGTGTCATCAGCTTCTTGCTTTTCCGTGCCGTCTTCTTGTGATACAGCGCAGGCCGTGGATGCTCAGCCTGGGGAAGGTCCTTGGATTTTCGTAGGACGAAAGGGTCGTCCCCGTGGCGATGTGCGTTGTGACCATGCTTCTCAATCTGCAAAGCTTGTGCAAGCTGCGGCCTTCAGACGGAGAACCTATGGTCGATGTTTCCGCTGCTTGGCTCCGGACCACAAGGCCGCCTTCTGCCGCGACCCGATTCGATGCCTCACATGTCTCCGCTCTGGGCACCGTGAGAGGGATTGTTGCCTTCGCCTCTCCTCCGTCAGAGCTCCTCGCCGCTGTGCGCGTGCCTTTCTAGCTCCGCCATGTCCGTCCTCTGATAGCCGCTCTTGGGCTTCCGTTGTTGCTCCTGTAGTGCATGCTGAAGTTCTCGAGTCTGTGAGGTTTTCTGAAGCTTCTAGTGGAGGTAGTTCTGATCATGAGGTTGTGGCAAAATCTTCTGAATCCTTGCTTGCCTCAAGTGGTTCTGATCCTCAGGTCATGATGGAGCTGGCGCTCCGTCCATTGCATAAGCTTGAGGACTCTTTGTACTTGTGGTTGGCACGTGCAATCAGCTTACTGGAGCGGGCGGAGGCATCAGTTGGTCTGCAGGGGTCGTTGCCGATGACGCAGGCGGTGCTGGTGGCAAACCACAGGGACCAAGGTACTGAGGACATTGGCAACACCATGCAGCCGCTGACCTTGGGGTTAGTTGCTCCGGTGGTGACCACTGAGATCAGCCTAGCTAGTTCTATCTCCGATGAAGTACAGGCTGTTGCAAAAGGCTGCGCTTTCGCGATTGATGAAGGTGACACTTTGCATGACTTAACCGAGCTGATCAAATGCCTCATTGCCATGCCTGCGATCACCCAGGGATTGATTCACCTTGTCAAAGCGGAGCAGACCAAACATGCCAACCAGGTGGTATGTGCCGCCGTGAGGGTCAACTCTGCAACATGTTAGTCGCCGCTTTGTTTCCTCTTCTACGGTATTTTTTATTTTGGGAGTAGTTCGCATGAGGTTTCGCGGGTTGGCTTGTTGCGAGGCGTCATCCGCGGTGTCGGGCGTTAGGTGTTTGAGTTCTAGTGTGGGCCTGGCCCTCGATGTATCGGTTTTCGCTCAGTTTTCCGGCAATTAACTGGGCAGCTATCTTCTTCTTAATTAATGAAAAAGGCAAAGCTTTTGCCTCTGTTTCAAAAAAAAGCTAAGCAAGCTGCTTGATTGATTTTACTGGGATGGCAGCGTAGATGTTCGTACAAGAATGACCTGAACCTTGGTTCTGGCTGGCTACAGATTTAGTCAATCAAATCGACCCTCCCTCACGAACAACACGCTCGTACTGAGGTGGTGATAGCCCAAGGTGTGCTCGAAGCATGTCAAGAACCGCCCTGTGTGGGATCCTAAACACATGCTGGGTATCCTGCAAGGACCAAGAGCATAAAACATAAGGCTGCAAGGAATTGCATGAAGCAACTGTAATATAGTATGAGACAGCGAGCAGAAAAGCCATAGCTAAAAATAAGAAGCCTCAGGCATAAGCCATTATACTGATAATAAATAGACATAAAGAATGATAGAAATATATCCTTGGCTGGTCAGCAAACTGATCGCGATGTGTTGTTACCATGTAATTTATGGAGCTGGCAACCTAACACGGCAGTACCACTTGTGATAATCCATTAAATTAGGGAAAAATCCTAAATTACCGATTCTGGCTAAGAAGCTTGACGTCTGAAATCAGTAATTCAAGAGCGCAAGGACGTGAGATGGTGCTCGCACGTAGCCGAAGCAGAAAATGGACCCAACATCTTAGAAAAGTGCATAGGACCGAAAATGAGATAACAACTCTGAAGTAATTATAGTGCCTGCCCCATTATAAAGTCAGTTTACGACCATTGCTTAAAGTAACAGGAAATTAAAAAAGTCGTGCATAGGTGTGGATATCATCAACAGCCCAAGCAGGGCAACAAATATGTGTTATGTAAATAATCAGCCATATCCAAGGCTACCTTCGACAGCAGGTTATAACCAAAATAAGAGATACAAAGGAAGATCCTTTCTTTGGGCCTTACTAAGATTTGAGAACCTTTTCTACAGGTAAAAAACAATAAAAACACCATACAGAAAATCCAGTAAGCATAGGCCCCTCTCCACAAGGCAGATTGTAGTATATTGCCTGAATCTAAACATTATTATTTAGCTACCGCTATTATGTATACCCCCTAGATTAGATATGTATTTGTCTACACAGAGCATTTCCTTTGATTTTAAAAAACCGCTAAGCCACATACGGACTACACTAAAGCAGACCCCTCCCTCACTGCTATGCTTGCGCAACCTGAACTTGTTTACACCACTAAATAGATGGGGCAATCACCTTTAGGCAGATTGTGGATGCTTATTTAAGTGTGTGCCAACAAATTACAATTTCATATGTAGAAGTGGGTTAATTCAAGTTGGTAGCAAGCATTCGCATGGCCAATTAAAAAAGCATAGTTATGTCTAATAGAATCCTGCTTTCATCTCTGCCGTATGGATCCCACCTCTCTATAGATGAATTAGAGAATTCCCAAAAAAGTATTCATTTCATACTGAATCTATACAACCAAATAATGTAATCAGTTAGAAAGGAAAATCCATCTAAAGATTACAATTAACAGGAAAAGAAAAATTATATAAGATCTACCTAAACCAAAGGCTAAGAATTCCTATCGGAGAGCAGACTAATGATAACAGTGTCACATATGTGCTACCCATGCCAAAAAAGGTATGTGTTTCTACATTAGGATTGCATCCACCAATCATGCAAGCATCACATTGCATTTTTCACAGAGCAAATCAAGCATAAAAAAATCATGGCATAGAAATTAGAGCAAACTACAGCGGCGGCGAGGCTGGCACTAGAGCAGCAAGGCAAGGTTTCTACATTAGGATTGCATCCACCGATCATGCAAGCATCACATTGCATTTTCCACATAGAAAATCAAGCATAAAAAAACCATGGCATAGAAATTAGAGCAAACCTCAGCGCTGGCGAGGAAGCCAGGTAGGTGCTTCAACAAGTATTATGCCAGTACATGCACCGCATAAACCTATGAACAAACCTACCTGCAATCAAAGCTGCAGCAAATGCCATACAAATAAATCAGAGGAGCATGGTCTAAAAGGAGGCTAATGGAGCATCAATCATAAACTATTTGAAGCAAAACAATCAATAAATAACTTATTACCAGAAGCAATCTCATCCATATGGTTAATTAATCAGAAGTATCTGAAACTAACATTCAAATTAGGGATAGAATTCAGCGTATATATGCTCTAGTATTTGTTGGATCCTAAGTAGCCTAGGGCAATTTTATAGCTGAGAGATCTTTAAAGAACTAACACATCCATATAATTGAGAAAATAAAAATCAAATATCAACAACGCAAGTACATGGACTGAATACTTGCTCAGATTAATATATTCATTCAGACTTGTCACAGAATACCAGACATTGAACTTGGCGAGCACATCATATGTTAAGATTGGACAATATGACTAAACACAACAACGGAGCAAGTATCATTCAAGTAAACCAACACGACACACTTTAGTAATTGGGTTTAGGTGTGTGAACTGCGCGCACGCACAAAGAGAGTGAGCGAATGAGTGTGTGGGTGAGTCTCGGAGATATATATATATATATATATATATATATATATATATAGAGAGAGAGAGAGATGGGGATCGTACCGGATCCAAAGCAACAGGTAGCCAAGCTGCGATAAATCCATCAACGGCGGCTCAGTTCCCGCGCCAGGCCGGCCAGATCAGAGAGATCAATGCGAGGCATCTGAGAAGTAAAGGAGTAGAATATATTACTATGCAGCCTCTTTAAAGTTCAGAAGGAGAATCTCAAATAGAGTGACCATTGTAAACGATTTATGCACAAAAATCAATAATGCAGAGGAACATAATGTGTATCTTTGGTGCATTATACTCAAATGGAAATTAATTAATGCCAATGACCATTTTTGAATGCCCAAGAACATTCAGCTATAACACACTCGATTATGCATGTGCAAACCATGATAGTAACAACAGAAAAGAATCAACGAAAAGAGAACCCACGCACCAGTTCCAATATTTATCCTTGAAAAACACATGCCCCATCTTGTTTCCTCCTATAGTACAGAACCCTGACCCTGAAACATACAATAAAATTCAAATATAGTTCAGCCATTATTAGGTCAAAATGCATGCCTCTCCGAGAGAAATAAGTGCACACGACATCATTTGGTTGATCAGAAAGTTGGGGAGCACATTAGGATCACTGAGATAGAAATGAAATTCAAAGGATTTGAAGCTAGTATTTGTCATCGTTCAGTATTGGTAGAGAGGAATCCGCATGTCATATAATATTTCTATCTTTAAAAATAACAACTAATCAGTGAACCTCATTCCACACCAACTAAGCACAGATCAATGTATGAATTGCACACAAAAATTGGGAGATGGTAGGAGAGATGAAATGGCTCACCAGTTCACTCCTAGATCCAAGCACCACTAAATTATTTGTGTTGTGCAGGACTACATCAGTTGCATTGGTAGCCTGGAAAAAAAATCCAGATATGCATATCAATCAAAGTTGGCATTGTTACACTTGCGGTCATTCATCTCTATTCATTGCAAGCAGCAGGCAACAACGAACACTGTAAGCACTTAACAAAGCAGGCACATAGAAATGTAGAAAAATGGGATACATGTAGGCCATACATCACACGATGCATGGATCCTCTAAGGCTGCAAGGCAGATCTTCCATCAATTCCAGGGAAGAGTGTTCACCACGAGAGGGAGGCTTGTATATGAGTCCCATCTTCTTCTTCCCGCGGCCCTGGAGGACTGCAACTCTGCCCTTGCGATCTAGCCCCCCTGCAAATGAACAAACAGACATATCTAATCGAATCTCGAGTAGATGAACATGTAAATGGGGGAAGTGGAGAGGGCGCTCACCGCTCTCTTCGTGCGGCGGACCAGAGGCGACTCACCTCGGGTCATTTCTGAAGGAAATATGCCCTAGAGGCAATAATAAAGTTATTATTTATTTCCTTATTTCATGATGAATGTTTATTATTCATGCTAAAATTGTATTAACCGGAAACATAATACATGTGTGAAACATAATACATGTGTGAATACATAGACAACCAGAGTGTCACTAGTATGCCTCTACTTGACTAGCTCGTTAATCAAAGATGGTTATGTTTCCTAACCATGAACAAAGTGTTGTTATTTGATTAACGAGGTCACATCATTAGTTGAATGATCTGATTGACATGACCCATTCCATTAGCTTAGCACCCGATCGTTTAGTATGATGCTATTGCTTTCTTCATGACTTATACATGTTCCTATGACTATGAGATTATGCAACTCCCGTTTGTCGGAGGAACACTTTGGGTGCTACCAAATGTCACAACGTAACTGGGTGATCATAAAGGAGCATTACAGGTGTCTCCAAAGGGAGATGTTGGGTTGGCGTATTTCGAGATTAGGATTTGTCACTCCGATTGTCGGAGAGGTATCCCTGGGCCCTTTTCGGTAATGCACATCACATAAGCCTTGCAAGCATTACAACTAATATGTTAGTTGTGAGATGATGTATTACGGAACGAGTAAAGAGACTTGCCGGTAACGAGATTGAACTAGGTATTGGATACCGACGATCGAATCTCAGGCAAGTAACATACCGATGACAAAGGGAACAACGTATGTTGTTATGCGGTCTGACCGATAAAGATCTTCGTAGAATATGTAGGAACCAATATGGGCATCCAGGTCCCGCTATTGGTTATTGACCGGAGACGTGTCTCGGTCATGTCTACATTGTTCTCGAGCCCGTAGGGTCCGCACGCTTAAGGTCACGATGATAGTTGTTATGATTTTTATGCATTTTGATGTACCGAATGTTGTTTGGAGTCCGAGATGAGATCACGGACATGACGAGGAACTCCGGAATGGTCCGGAGATAAAGTTTGATATATATGATAATAGTGTTTGGTCACCGGAAGGGTTCCGGAAATCACCGGAAGGGGTTCCAGATGTTTCCCGAAATGTTTGGGTACGAGAACACTTTATTTGGGCCAAAGGGGAAAGCCCACAAGGTTTTTGGAAAGCGCAAAAGGAAGTTTTGCAGAGTCCAGGGGCCAGACGCCAGGGTCCCTGGCGTCTGGGTCCAGACGCCGGGAACCCTGGCGTCTGGCCCTGGAGTCCGAGAAGGACTCTTGCCTTTCGGGTGAAACCGACTTTGTGGAGGCTTTTACTCCAAGTTTCGACCCCAGGGCTCAACATATAAATAGAGAGGCAGGGCTAGCACCAAACACACATCAAGACACAACAAGTTGATCCACGTGATCTATTCCTTAGCCGTGTGCGGTGCCCCCAGCCACCATATTCCTCGATAATACTGTAGCGGAGTTTAGGCGAAGCCCTGCTGCTATAGTACATCAAGATCGTCACCACGCCGTCGTGCTGACGGAACTCTTCCCCGACACTTTGCTGGATCGGAGTCCGGGGATCGTCATCGAGCTGAACGTGTGCTCGAACTCGGAGGTGCCGTAGTTTCGGTACTTGATCGGTTGGATCGTGAAGACGTACGACTACTTCCTCTACGTTGCGTCAATGCTTCCGCAGTCGGTCTGCGTGGGTACGTAGACAGCACTCTCCCCTCTCGTTGCTATGCATCACCATGATCTTGCGTGTGCGTAGGAAAATTTTGAAATTACTACGAAACCTAACAGTGGCATCCGAGCCTAGGTTTTTTATGTTGATGTTATATGCACGAGTAGAACACAAGTGAGTTGTGGGCGATATAAGTCATACTGCCTACCAGCATGTCATACTTTGGTTCGGCGGCATTGTTGGACAAGACGACCCGGACCAACATTACGCGTACGCTTACGCGAGACCGGTTCCCCCGACGTGCTTTGCACATAGGTGGCTTGCGGGCGACAGTCTCTCCAACTTTAGTTGAACCAAGTGTGGCTACGCCCGGTCCTTGCGAAGGTTAAAATGGAGTCTATTTGACAAACTATCATTGTGGTTTTGATGCGTAGGTGAGATTGGTTCTTGCTTAAGACCGTAGCAGCCACGTAAAACTTGCAACAACAAAGTAGAAGACGTCTAACTTGTTTTTGCAGGGCATGTTGTGATGTGATATGGTCAAGACATGATGCTGAATTTTATTGTTTGAGATGATCATGTTTTGTAACCGAGTTATCGGCAACTAGCAGGAGCCTTATGGTTGTCGTTTTATTGTATGCAATGCAATCGCGATGTAATGCTTTACTTTATTACTAAGCAGTAGTGATAAGTCGTGGAAGCATAATATTGGCGAGACGACAACGATGCTACGATGGAGATCAAGGTGTCGCGCCGGTGACGATGGTAATCACGATGGTGCTTCGAAGATGGAGATCACAAGCACAAGATGATGATGGCCATATCATATCACTTATATTGATTGCATGTGATGTTTATCTTTTATGCATCTTATCTTGCTTTGATTGACGGTAGCATTATAAGATGATCTCTCACTAAATTATCAAGAAGTGTTCTCCCTGAGTATGCACCGTTGCCAAAGTTCGTCGTGCCCAGACACCACGTGATGATCGGGTGTGATAAGCTCTACGTCCATCTACAACGGGCGCAAGCCAGTTTTTGCACACGCAGAATACTCAGGTTAAACTTGATGAGCCTAGCATATGCAGATATGGCCTCGGAACATAGAGACCGAAAGGTCGAGCGTGAATCATATAGTAGATATGATCAACATAACGATGTTCACCATTGAAAACTACTCCATCTCACGTGATGATCGGTTATGGTTTAGTTGATTTGGATCACGTAATCACTTAGAGGATTAGAGGGATGTCTATCTAAGTGGGAGTTCTTAAGTAATATGATTAATTGAACTTAAATTTATCATGGACTTAGTCCTGGTAGTATTTTGCAAATTATGTTGTAGATCAATAGCTCGCGTTATTGCTTCCCTGTGTTTATTTTGATATGTTCCTAGAGAAAATTGTGTTGAAAGATGTTAGTAGCAATGATGCGGATTGGATCCGTGATCTGAGGTTGATCCTCATTGCTGCACAGAAGAATTATGTCCATGATGCACCGCTAGGTGACGGACCTATTGCAGGAGCAGATGCAGACGTTATGAACGTTTGGCTAGCTCAACATGATGACTACTTGATAGTTTAGTGCACCATGCTTAACAGCTTAGAATCGGGACTTCAAAGACGTTTTTGAACGTCATGGACCATATGAGATGTTCCAGGAGTTGAAGTTAATATTTCAAGCAAATACCCGAGTTGAGAGATATGAAATCTCTAACAAGTTCTATAGCTAAAAGATGAGGAGAATCGCTCAACTAGTGAGCATGTGCCCAGATTGTCTGGATACTACAATCGCTTGAATCAAGTGGGAGTTAATCTTCCAGATAAAATAGTGATTGACAGAATTCTCTAGTCACCATCATCAAGTTAGTAGAACTTCGTGATGAACTATAATATGCAAGGGATAACGGAAACAACTCCCAAGCTCTTCGTGATGCTGAAATCAACGAAGGTAGAAATCAAGGAAAACATCAAGTGTTGATGGTTGACAAGATCACTAGTTTCAAGAAAAGGGCATAGGGAAGAAGGGGAACTTCAAGAAGAACGGCAAGCAAGTTGCTACTCAAGTGAAGAAGCCCAAGTCTAGTCCTAAGCCTGAGACTAAGTGCTTCTATTGCAAAGGGACTGGTCACTGGAAGCGGAACTACCCCAAGTGATTGGCGGATAAGAAGGATGGCAAAGTGAACATAAGTATATTTGATATACATGTTATTGATGTGTACTTTACTAGTGTTTATAGCAAACCCTCAGTATTTGATACTAGTTCAGTTGCTAAGATTAGTAACTCGAAACGGGAGTTGCAGAATAAACAGAGACTAGTTAAGGGTGAAGTGACGATGTGTGTTGGAAGTGGTTCCAAGATTGATATGATCATCGCATACTCCCTATACTTTCAGGATTAGTGTTGAACCTGAATAAGTGTTATTTGGTGTTTGCGTTAAGCATGAATATGATTTGATCATGTTTATTGTAATACGGTTATTCATTTAAGTAAGAGAATAAATTGTTGTTCTGTTTACATGAATAAAACCTTATATGGTTACACACCCAATGAAAATAGTTCGTTGGATCTCGATCGTAGTGATACACATAATCATAATATTGAAACCAAAAGATGCAAAGTTAATAATGATGGTGCAACTTATTTGTGGCACTGCCGTTTAGGTCATATTGGTGTAAAGCGCATGAAGAAACTCCATGCTGATGGGCTTTTGGAATCACTTGATTATGAATCAGTTGATGCTTGCGAACCATGCCTCATGGGCAAGATGACTAAGACTCTGTTCTTCGGAACAATGGAGCGAGCAACAAGATTTGTTGGATATCATACATACTGATGTATGTGGTCCGATGAATATTGAGGCTCGCGACAAGTATCATTATTTTCTGATCTTCACAGATGATTTGAGCAGATATGAGTATATCTACTTGATGAAACATAAGCCTGAAACATTTGAAAAGTTCAAAGAATTTCAGAGTGAAGTGAAAAATCATCGTAACAAGAAAATAAAGTTTCTACGATCTGATCGTAGAGAAAAGTATTTGAGTTACGAGTTTGGCCTTCAGTTAAAAACAATGTGAAATAGTTTCACTACTCATGCCACCTGGAACACCACAATGTAATGGTGTGTCCGAACGTCATAACTGTACTTTATTGGATATAGTGCAATCTATGATGTCTCTTACCGATCTACCACTATCGTTTTGGGGTTATGCATTAGAGACAGCTGTATTCACGTTAAATAGGGCACCATCTAAATCCGTTGAGACGACACCGTGTGAACTATGGTTTGGCAAGAAACCTAAGCTGTCGTTTCTTAAAGTTTGAGGTTGCAATGCTTATGTGAAAAAGTTTCAACCTGATATGCTCAAACCCAAATCGGAGAAGTGCGTCTTCATAGGATACCCAAAAAGGAGACTATTGGGTACACCTTCTATCACAAATCCGAAGGCAAGACTTTTGTTGCTAAATTCGGAGTTTTTCTAGAGAAGGAGTTTCTCTCGAAAGAAGTGAGTGGGAGGAAAGTAGAAAACTTGATAAGGTAATTGTACCTTCTCCTTTATTGGAAAGTAGTTCATCACAGAAATTTGTTCCTGTGACTCCTACACCAATTAGTGAGGAAGCTAATGATGATGATCATGAAACTTCAGATCAAGTTACTACCGAATCTCGTAGGTAAACCAGAGTGAGATCCGCACCAGAGTGGTACGGTAATCCTGTTCTGGAAGTCATGTTACTAGACCATGACGAACTTGCGAACTATGAGGAAGCGATGATGAGCCCAGATTCCGCAAAATGGTTTGAGGCCATGAAATCTGAGATATGATCCATGTATGAAAACAAAGTATGGACTTTGATGGATTTGCCCGATGATCGGCAAGCCATAGAAAATAAATGGATCTTCAAGAGAAAGACAGACGCTGATAGTAGTGTTACTATCTACAAAGCTAGAATTGTCGCAAAAAGGTTTTCGACAAGTTCAAGGTGTTGACTACGATGAGAGATTCTCACTCATATCTATGCTTAAAGTCTGTCCGAATCATGTTAGCAATTGCCGCATTTTATGAAATCTGGCAAATGGATAAACAAAACTGAATTCCTTAATGGATTTAATAAAGAAGAGTTGTATACGATGCAACTAGAAGGTTTTGTCAAATCCGAAAGGTGCTAACAAAATGTGCAAGCTCCAGCGATCCATCTATGGACTGGTGCAAGCATCTCGGAGTTGGAATATACGCTTTGATGAGTTGATCAAAGCATATAGTTTTATACAGACTTGCGGTGAAGCCTGTATTTACAAGAAAAGTGAGTGGGAGCACTACAACATTTCTGATAAGTATATATGATTGACATATTGTTGATCGGAAATAATGTAGAATTATTCTGTAAAGCATAAATGAGTGTTTGAAAGAAATTTTTCAAAGAAAGACTTCGGTGAAGCTGCTTACATATTGAGCTTCAAGATCTATAGAGATAGATCAAGACGTTTGATAAGTTTTTTCAATGAGTACATACATTGACAAGATTTTGAAGTAGTTCAAAATGGAGCGGTCAAAGAAAGAGTTCTTGCCTGTATTACAAGGTGTGAAGTTGAGTAAGACTCAAAGCCCGACCACGGTAGAAGATAGAAAGAGAATGAAAGTCATTCCCTATGCCTTGGCCATAGGATCTATAAAGTATGTCATGCTATATACCAGATCTATTGTATACCCTGCACTGATTTGGCAAGGGAGTACAATAGTGATCTAGGAGTAGATCACTGGACAGCGGTCAGAATTATCCTTAGTGAAATAAGGATATGTTTCTCGATTATGGACGTGACCAAAAGATTCGTCGTAAAGGGTTACGCCGATACAAGTTTTGACACTAATCTAGATGACTCTAAGTCTCGGTCTAGATACATATTGAAAGTGGGAGCAATTAGCTAGAGTAGCTCCGTGCAGAGCATTGTAGACATAGAATTTTGCAAAATCCATACGGATCTGAATTTGGCAGGCCCGTTGACTAAGATTCTCTCACAAGCAAAACATGATCACACCTTAGTACTCTTTGGGTGTTAATCACATAGCGAGATGAACTAGATTACCGAATCTAGTAAACCCTTTGGGTGTTGGTCACATGACGATGTGAACTATGGGTGTTAATCACATGATAATGTGAACTATCGATGTTAATCACATGGTGATGTGATCTAGATTATTGACTCTAGTGCAAGTGGGAGACTGAAGGAAATATGCCCTAGAGGCAATAATAAAGTTATTATTTATTTCCTTATTTCATGATGAATGTTTATTATTCATGCTAGAATTGTATTAACCGGAAACATAATACATGTGTGAATACATAGACAACCAGAGTGTCACTAGTATGCCTCTACTTGACTAGCTCGTTAATCAAAGATGGTTATGTTTCCTAACCATGAACAAAGTGTTGTTATTTGATTAACGAGGTCACATCATTAGTTGAATGATCTGATTGACATGACCCATTCCATTAGCTTAGCACCCGATCGTTTAGTATGATGCTATTGCTTTCTTCATGACTTATACATGTTCCTATGACTATGAGATTATGCAACTCCCGTTTGCCGGAGGAACACTTTGGGTGCTACCAAACGTCACAACGTAACTGGGTGATTATAAAGGAGCATTACAGGTGTCTCCAAAGGGAGATGTTGGGTTGGTGTATTTCGAGATTAGGATTTGTCACTCTGATTGTCGGAGTGGTATCTCTGGGCCCTCTCGGTAATGCACATCACATAAGCCTTGCAAGCATTACAACTAATATGTTAGTTGTGAGATGATGTATTACGGAACGAGTAAAGAGACTTGCCGGTAATGAGATTGAACTAGGTATTGGATACCGACGATCGAATCTCAGGCAAGTAACATACCGATGACAAAGGGAACAATGTATGTTGTTATGCGGTCTGACCGATAAAGATCTTCGTAGAATATGTAGGAGCCAATATGGGCATCCAGGTCCCGCTATTGGTTATTGACCGGAGACGTGTCTCGGTCATGTCTACATTGTTCTCGAACCCGTAGGGTCCGCACGCTTAAGGTTACGATGACAGTTGTTATGAGTTTTATGCATTTTGATGTACCGAATGTTGTTCGGAGTCCGAGATGAGATCACGGACATGACGAGGAACTCCGGAATGGTCCGGAGATAAAGTTTGATATATATGATAATAGTGTTTGGTCACCGTAAGGGTTCCGGAAATCACCGGAAGGGGTTCCGGATGTTTCTCGAAATGTTTGGGTACGAGAACAATTTATTTGGGCCAAAGGGGAAAGCCCACAAGGTTTTTGGAAAGCGCAAAAGGAAGTTTTGTAGAGTCCAGGGGCCAGACGCCAGGGTCCCTGGCGTCTGGGTCCAGACGCCGGGAACCCTGGCGTCTGGCCCTGGAGTCTGAGAAGGACTCTTGCCTTTCGGGTGAAACCGACTTTGTGGAGGCTTTCACTCCAAGTTTCGACCCCAGGGCTCAACATATAAATAGAGAGGCAGGGCTAGCACCAAACACACATCAAGACACAACAAGTTGATCCACGTGATCTATTCCTTAGCCGTGTGCGGTGCCCCCAGCCACCATATTCCTCGATAATACTGTAGCGGAGTTTAGGCGAAGCCCTGCTGCTGTAGTACATCAAGATCGTCACCACGCCGTCGTGCTGACGGAACTCTTCCCCGACACTTTGCTGGATCGGAGTCTGGGGATCGTCATCGAGCTGAACGTGTGCTCGAACTCGGAGGTGCCATAGTTTCGGTACTTGATCGGTTGGATCGTGAAGACGTACGAGTACTTCCTCTACGTTGTGTCAACGCTTCCGCAATCGGTCTGCGTGGGTACGTAGACAACACTCTCCCCTCTCGTTGCTATGCATCACCATGATCTTGCGTGTGCGTAGGAAAATTTTGAAATTACTACGAAACCTAACAATTTCTTCCCGAAGATGCACGAACATGAGGACGTTGGTCCGACACCCTATAATCAATGGCAACGCCTCCTGGTCTGACCAACCTACATGTTGCAGTCCTCGTTATATTTCTTTACGGAGGGAGTATATACTAATTATGCATTTTCAGAACTAAAGTGAACTCAAAGCTAGACATTTATAGCTCCATGTGGTATTGTGCTACGGTGTACTGACCAGAGACGGTTCTGATTATTTATAATTAACGGGAAATGGGAAGAAATTCACAAGCAATTTAAAATCATGCAACTTTGATCATGCAACAGAAAAAGGCAGGGGGCTAGATTTAGTCCCATCTTCAATTTAAAATCATGCAACTTTGACCATGCAATAGAAAAAAGGCAGGGGGGCTATATATATATATCCATTTGAGCATACAAAATTAATTCCATGAATGTAGAACTCAAAAGAAGAATATAGGAAAAACAAACATACAACTAAAAAAATGAGCAGAGCTAAATCAAGGAAAAGTAACACAAGCCTAAATCAGTATATGGCTAAATTAAGTTACCATGCCCTGTTCAACACAAACAGCAGTGCCACTATAGCAATATCTTGGACCAGATTAAACTAAAGCTCACATAGTTTATTACCCAAAACTTCCTGGCAACACATCTATAATCCTAGCCAATAATAATTCAATTGTCCATGTTAATTCAGAGCAATGAACAAGGGAGGCAACCATCCATGTGCAAACAAACAAACAAACAAGTAGTGTAATGAATACCAATCTGAAAACAATGGCTATACCGAGAAATTTGCTAGTAACCCAAGTGTAGCAGTCACCACATCCCAAACAAAACTTCATACTATAGAAAAAATTAGCATGGTTGGATGCATACAGAGTACAGGAGAGAGCCGAGAGGAAGCATCGGTTGGCTTACATAGGACGTAGTAGAAGAAGACAGAGAAGCAGGTGAGACAGTAGCAGTCCTCTCCTCTACCCTCTTCTCCTGTCCTTCACACAGCAACACCTGCACACGACCTCACCCAGGCATCAGATGCAGAGAGGAGGAACACCAAAGGGAGAAAAAGAAGAAGGGGGGAGGGACCTGATCTGCTTGCTGCACCTCCAGTGGAGTCACCATGGTCATGGGTGCTAAGGTATTGAGGCAGGAGGGAGGAAGTGAGGGAGTGAGGGAGACTGGACGCGGCAGTCCTCCATGGTGAATGGTGCCCTCCTTTTCTGGCCGAGGTACCCAACGGAGAGAAGGAGGAGGAGCGCGAGGGCGAGCAGCGCCAGCAGTACATAGCTGCAGCAGGCGAGGGCGGCCCTGAACCAGGCGCCCCCTGCGGGCGACAAGGAGGCGAGGGGCGCCCCGACGAGGCCTGCTGCTGCTGCTCCCCTCCGCCGCCTGCTGTCATGCTCCCCGTCCTCCCTCCGCTGCTTCTCATCGTAGTGGGGGAGGGGGGGGGGGCTCTGTTGCGGCGGATCTGGCCGCCGACGGCACGGTTCGAGGCGGTGGGTGGCGGTGGCGGCGATGTGGGTGGGAGGAGAGAGGCGCACGGGAGGGGAGAGGAGGAGGCGGCGAGGCGGGAGGAGCTGGGCGCGGGGGAGGCGCGAGTTCGGGAGGGAGGATGCGGCTAGGTCATCCCACGGCAGCGGTCCCTTTTTATACCCCCCAACGCGAAATGACCAAAATACCCCGATGGGGCATGGATATTACAATTTGTTGCAATTGGAATTTTATCTGACGACCGAGGTTGATCGGGTAAATATCCAATGACCCACAGCGATTTGGATCGAGATCCGACGGCCTGTGTCGCGAGGAGATTCCGATCTGATGGCTGAAAATCCAAACGAACATGAGAGCTCCATTTTACTTCGGACTCTAACAAGGGGATTGTTTGTTTTGTTATTCCACACTTCGGGCCTTATTCACTGCTGGGCTGCTGCACTATGTTGCTTCTGACCCGCGTATGTGTTTTTTCTGCTCTGTGATTTTAGCATTTTCCAGTGCATGCATATTACAGGAAATGTCAATGTTTTGTATTGTTAATAACCAAATATGCATGCATCCAAATTAAACAAACTATATATGTAAAATGCTTAGAATTTTATCTAGTTTCACAATATTCAACTTTCTTCCATGTTAAAATATTTAAAGTTGTTGTTTGCATTAATTTGCGTACATGTCATGTTAAAATGGTTTATTTCATAACTAAATAACAGTAGCTCGGAATTAAATGTTCTTTCTATGTAAATGGCCTAGAAAAAATGTGTAGATTAACTTGGTGCACTTTGTTCTGCTGTTTAAAACTTTAAATTGTGTTCTAGGCAGAACAATACCAAATTTTATATATGCATATGGGGATTTCCGGAATTGTTATTTGTGTTTCCGGCCTCATTTAAACTTGCCTAAATAGGTAGTTTGCATATGCTTCACCTCTTTCCATGTGAACAACATTTAACCTTGTCATGCATCATACTTGGTTGTGCATTATGCCTTGTTCATGTGTTGTTTGTTTACCATGTTGTTTGCTTCTTTCCGGTTGTGCTCCTTCTCGATAGTTCCTGTTTCGTTGCAACTGTGAGGATTCGTTCGACTACGTGGCTTCATCTTCTTCATGGACTCGTTCTTCTTCCTAGCGGGATTTCAGGCAAGATGACCGTCACCTTGGATCTCATTACTATCTTTGCTATGCTAGTTGTCTCGATGCTATCGCTATGTTGCGCTACCTACCACTTGTTTATAAAGCCTCCCAAATTGCCATGAAATAACCCCTAACCTTTTCACCCTTCCTAGCAAACCATTGTTTGGCTATGTTACCGCTTTGCTCATCCCCTCTTATAGCGTTGCTAGTTGCAGGTGCAGTTGCAGGTTGTTCCATCTTGGGACATGGATATCTTGGGATATGACAATATGTCTTATTTAATTAATGCATCTATATACTTGGTAAAGGGTGGAAGGCTCGGCCTTATGCCTGGTGTTTTGTTCCACTCTTGCCGCCCTAGTTTCCATCATACCGGTGTTATGTTCCTTGATTTTGCGTCCCTAACACGGTGAGGGGTATGGGACCCTCTTGACAGTTCGCTCTGAATAAAACTCTTCCAGCAAGGCCCAACATTGGTTTTACCATTTGCCTAATAACAACTAAAACTTGCATAGGGACTTGCCGGCCCCCGTGGATTTTTAATCAACCCCCCGGGCCAGTGCTCCTCCGAGTGTTGGTCCAAACCGGGCGATGTCCGGCGCCCCCTAGGCAACCAGGGTCTCAGCCAACCTGACGTCTTGCCCATCCAGTGTGCCCTGAGAACGAGATATGTGCGGCTCCTATCAGGATTTGCTGGCACATTGGGAGGTCTTGTTGGTTTTGTTTTACCATTGTCGAAATGTCTTGTGCACCGGGATTCGGAGTCTGATCAGAGGGTTCCGCGATGGAGGATTGTCTCCGCGGATCGTGAGCATGTCATGGGCTAAGTTGGGACACCCCTGCAGGGTTTAAACTTTCGAAAGTCGTGCCCGCAGTTATGTGGTAGATGGGAATTTGTTAATATCCGGTTGTAGTGGACTTGAAGTGAACTCAATTAAGATACACCAACCGCATGCGTAGTCATGATTGTCTCTTTTCGGGGAAGTTCGAGAAAAGAACACGGTAGGGTTATGTTTGAACGTAAGTAGTTCAGGATCACTTCTTGATCGTTACTAGTTTTCGACCGTTTGCGTAGTTTCTCATCTTACTCTTGTACTCGTGAGTTAGCCACCATACATTGCTTAGTCCTTGATGCAACCTCACCACCTTACCCCTTCCTTACCCATTAAGCTTTGCTAGTCTTGATACCCATGGTAATGGGATTGCTGAGTCCTCGTGGCTAACAGATTACTACACCAACAGTTGCAGGTATAGGTAATGTGATGACCATGACGTGAGAGTGACGTTTGCTTGTGTTGGAGTTATTCTTCTGCTTCTTCTTCATTCAGGGGATAGGTTCCTAGTCGGCAGCCTGGGCTAACAGGGTGGATGTCGTTTGAGCTTCTATTTGTGTTTCATCCATAGTCGGATGTTGTTCTATGTATGATGTGTTGATGTATTCTTGTGGCATTGTATGCCTTTTGTATGTATCCCAAATATTATGTAATGGTACGATGTAATGATATCCACCTTGCAAAAGCGTGTCAATATGCGGTTCTATCCTTGGTGGGTTCTTAGAGTCCCTTTAGGATAGTGTCGCATATTGGGCGTGACAAGTTGGTATCAGAGTCTCGACCGACCATAGGAGCCCCCCTTGAGTGTTAGTAGTTGGCCGTTGTCGAGTCTAGAAAAAATAAATCGGAGTCTACTTATATCGGAGAGTAGGAATTCTTTTTACTCCCCAGCCCCTTCGTCACTCTAGTGAAAAAACTTGACGTAGGTGTTTTGAATTACTCCTCTTCCCCTTCAAATTTTTTTAGGGTCACGCAGTTAGTTTTTGTTCGTTGCGGTGTCAGTTCTTTTCATCTGGTGCTTTTCTCTTCAAGTTGATTCGATCAGCTTCATCTTTTGCGAGGTCGATCCTCAATTCTTTCTCTATGACATTATTTTCCCCATCCGAAGTAGTCTTTCTTTTTCCCACCCGCCCACCTTTTTTCTTCTCGGACTCGGAGTCCATAATCGAGTACCCATCCTACTCGTGCGAAGCCTTTGTAATCTTTGATGACCCATAAGTATAGGGGATCTATCATAGTCCTTTCGATAAGTAAGAGTGTCGAACCCAATGATACGTCTCCAACGTATCTATAATTTTTGATTGCTCCATGCTATATTATCTACTGTTTTGGACTATATTGGGCTTTATTTTCCACTTTTATATTATTTTTGGGACTAACCTATTAACCGGAGGCCCAGCCCAGAATTGCTGTTTTTTGCCTATTTCAGTGTTTTGAAGAAACGGAATATCAAACGGAGTCCAAACGGAATGAAACCTTCAGGAACGTGATTTTCTCACCGAACGTGATCTAGGAGACCTGGACCCTACGCCAAGGCATCAGAGAGGCGGTCACGAGGGTGGGGGCGCGCCCCCCCTAGGGCGCGCCCCCTACCTCGTGGGCCCCTCGGAGCTCCACCGACATACTCCTTCCTCCTATATATACCTACATACCCCCAAACGATCAGAACAGGAGCCAAAAACCTAATTCCACCGCCGCAACTTTCTGTATCCACGAGCTCCCATCTTGGGGCCTATTCCGGAGCTCCGCCGGAGAGGGCCATCATCACAGAGCGCTTCTACATCATCATAGCCTCTCAGATGAAGTGTGAGTAGTTTACCTCAGACCTTCGGGTCCATAGTTAGTAGCTAGATGGCTTCTTCTCTCTTTTTGGATCTCAATACAAAGTTCTCCCCCTCTCTCGTGGAGATCTATTCGATGTAATCTTCTTTTTGCGGTGTGTTTGTTGAGACCGATGAATTGTGGGTTTATAATCAAGTCTATCTATGAATAATATTTGAATCTTCTCTGAATTCTTTTATGTATGATTGGTTATCTTTGCAAGTCTCTTCGAATTATCCGTTTGGTTTGGCCAACTAGATTGGTAGTTCTTGCCATGGGAGAAGTGCTTAGCTTTGGGTTCGATCTTGCGGTGTCCTTTCCCAGTGACAGAAGGGGCAGCAAGGCACGTATTGTATCGTTGCCATCGAGGATAACAAGATGGGGTTTATTTCATATTGCATGATTTATCTCTCTACATCATGTCATCTTGCTTAAGGTGTTACTCTGTTTTTAACTTAATACTCTAGATGCATGCTGGATAGCGGTCGATGAGTGGAGTAATAGTAGTAGATGCAGAATCGTTTCGGTCTACTTGTCACGGACGTGATGCCTATATACATGATCATGCCTAGATATTCTCATAACTATGCTCAATTCTGTCAATTTCTCAACAGTAATTTGTTCACCCACCGTAGAATACTTATGCTCTTGAGAGAAGCCACTAGTGAAACCTATGGCCCCCGGGTCTATTCTCATCATATCAATCTCCATCACTTTAATATTGCTTTGCTTTTTTACTTTCCTTTACTTTTTACTTTGCATCTCTATACCAAAAATACCAAAAATATTATATCTATCAGATCTCACTCTCGTAAGTGACCGTGAAGGGATTGACAACCCCTAATCGCGTTGGTTGCGAGTAGCTATCGTTTTGTGCAGGTACGAGGGACTTGAGTGTGACCTCCTGTTGGATTGATACCTTGGTTCTCAAAAACTGAGGGAAATACTTACGCTACTTTGCTGCATCATCCCTTCCTCTTCGGGGAAAACCAACGCAAGCTCAAGAGGTAGCAAGAAGGATTTCTGGCGCCGTTGCCGGGGAGTCTACGCAAAAAGTCAACATACCAAGTACCCATCACAATCCCTATCTCTCGCATTACATTATTTGCCATTTGCCTCTCGTTTTCCTCTTCCCCACTTCACCCTTGCCGTTTTATTCACCCTCTATCTCTCTAACCTCCCTCTCTATTTGCATTTTTCTTGCTTGCTTGTCGCTATGTCTGAAATAGGGGAAGTTATCACCGATATGGGCGATAACAATGTCATAGAAAATTCTGATGCTCCGGCTGAAGAACCCCCTACCTACCATACAAAAAGATTTGGAATTGGTAGTGGTAATATTATTGGAAAAGGAGTTATTCAAGATTTCTTTACTTGTGCCGGTGCTTTGCCCTCTATGGGCGGTTCTATTCTTCATAGAACTAGTAGTCTTGCGGACGCTATTGCCATGCTTATCGTTGAACTTGAAAGGCAATTTATGCATATGCACCCATCTATACAAAGAATTTTCCTAGAATTTTCTAATATCGAGCGTTCTTCTGTTAAGCGTGCCGCTACTATCTTTTTGGCTCATGAATTTATATTTATAATAAAAGAAGCCAAAGAAATCTTTGCACACTATAGCGTGGACGCTGGTGTCCTCCCATAGAATCTACCCTCTTTGATCAAGAAGAAATTATGCGCTTTCAATCCCTTGATTATGTTGCTTTTAATGAAAACCTTAGAAAAAAGGTGCCAATCAATATTTTAATTGATAGAATCTCTGAACTTAATGATGATTTGGCTATTCTAAATAACGACCTAGGGTGCTCTCTTGAGTTTAGGCTCACAAGGTTCTGTCAAATGAATGCTTATAATGATGAATTGGTTGTACAATACGAAGGGCCGAAAGAGGAATCTATACCTCCTAAAATTGATCTTGGGGACTTATGTCCTATTAAATTTATCCCTTTTGATTAATTTTTCTTGCCTCAAAGAAAACTTGCTGCCGAACGTAGAGAATATGAAATGAGTTTCACCGATCTATCTTATTACTACGGCACTACCTAGATCTATCCTCGCTTTTATGCCTAGCTAGGGGCGTTAAACGATAGCGCTTGTTGGGAGGCAACCCAATTTTATTTTTATTCCTTGTTTTTTGCTCCTGTTTAGTAATAAATAAATTATCTAGCCTCTGTTTTGGTTGTGTTTTTGTGTTTAATTAGTGTTTGTGCCAAGTTTGGCACAAACCGTTGGGAAGACTTGGGGAAAGTCTTGTTGAACTTGCTGTAAAAAACAGAAACTTTAGCGCTCACCAAAACTGCTGTCATTTTTATTTGAAGAGTGCTATTTAGTTAATTCTTTTTGCAGATGATTAATAGATAAATTCCTCACGTCCAGAAATTTATTTTAGAATTTTTGGGGTTCCAGATCTTGCGCTAGCTACAGATTACTTTAGACTGTTCTGTTTTGACAGATTCTGTTTTTCGTGTGTTGTTTGCTTATTTTGATGAATCTATGGTTAGTAAAATAGTTTATAATCCATAGAGAAGTTGGAATACAGTAGGTTTAACACCAATATAAATAAAGAATGAGTTCATTACAATACCTTGAAGTGGTCTTTTGTTTTCTTTCACTAACGGAGCTCACGAGTTTTCTACTTTAAGTTTTGTGTTGTGAAGTTTTCAAGTTTTGGGTGAATTCTTGTGATGGATTATGGAACAAGGAGTGGGAAGAGCCTAAGCTTGGGGATGCCCATGGCACCCCCAAGATAATACAAGGACACCAAAAAGTCAAAGCTTGGGGATGTCCCGGAAGGCATCCCCTCTTTCGTCCACTTCCATCGGTAATTTACTTGGAGCTATATTTTTATTCACCAACATGATATGTGTTTTGCTTGGAGCGTCTTGTATTATTTGTGTCTTTGTGTTTTAATATGCCATAATCATCCTTGCTGTACACACTTTTGAGAGAGCCATACATGAATTGAAATTTGATAGAACACTCTATGTGCTTCACTTATATCTTCTTGAGCTAAGTAATTTTGCTCTATGTGCTTCACTTAGATTTTTGAGCACAGTGGTGGATTTGTTTTAAAGAAATTATTGATCTCTCATGCTTCACTTAAATTATTTTGAGAGTCTTAATAGCATGGTAATTTGCTTAACAATGACATGCTTGGTATTCAAGATTTGTGAAACTTTCTTTTGAGTGTGTTGAATACTAAGAAAAGTTGGATGCTTGATAATTGTTTTGAGATATGGAGGTGGTAATATCAAAGTCATGCTAGTAGAGTAATTGTGAATTTGAGAAGTGTTTGAGTTAAAGTTTGCAAGTCCCGTAGCATGCACGTATGGTAAACTTTATGCAACAAATTTGAAACATGAGGTGTTATTTGATTGTCCTCCTTATGAGTGGCGGTCGGGGATGAGCGATGGTATTTTCCTACCAATCTATCCCCCTAGGAGCATGCGCGTAATACTTTGGTTTTTGATGGCTTGTAGATTTTTGCAATAAGTATATGAGTTCTTTATGACTAATGTTGAGTCCATGGATTATACGCACTCTCACCCTTCCATCATTGCTAGCCTCTTCGGTACCGTGCATTGCTTTTTCTCACATTGAGAGTTGGTGCAAAATTCGCCGGTGCATCCAAACCCCGTGATATGATACGCTCTTTCACACATAAACCTCCTTATATCTTCCTCAAAACAGCCACCATACCTACCTATTATGGCATTTCCATAGCCATTCCGACATATATTGCCATGCAACTTTCCACCATCCAGTTTATCATGACACATCCATCATTATCATATTGCCTAGCATGATCATGTAGTTGACATAGTGTTTGTGGCAAAGCCACCATTCATAATTTTTTCATACTTGTCACTCTTGATTCATTGCATATCCCGGTACACCGCCGGAGGCATCCATATAGAGTCATACTTTGTTTTAGAATCGAGATGTAATCATTGAGTTGTAAATAAATAAAAGTGTGATGATCATCATTTAATACAGCGTTGCCCCCCCCCCCAAAGAGAAAGGCCAAAGAAAAAAAAGGCCCAAAAAAGAGAAAATAAATAAAAAGGGGCAATGCTACTATTCCTTTTTCACACTTGTGCTTCAAAGTAGCACCATGTTCTTCATATAGAGAGTCTCTTGAGTCATCACTTTCATATACTAGTGGGAATTTGCATTATAGAACTTGGCTTGTATATTCCAACAATGGGCCTCCTCAAGTGCCCTAGGTCTTCGTGAGCAAGCAAGTTGGATGCACACCCACTTAGTTTCTTTTGTTGAGCTTTCATACATTTATAGCTCTAGTGCATCCGTTGCATGGCAATCCCTACTCCTTGCATTAACATCAATTGATGGGCATCTCCATAGCCCATTGATTAGCCTCGTTGATGTGAGACTTTCTCCTTTTTTGTCTTCTCCACATAACCCCCACCATTATATTCTATTCCACCCATAGTGCTATATCCATGGCTCACGCTCATGTATTGCGTGAAAGTTTATGAGTTTGAAATTATTAAGGTATGAAACAATTGCTTGGCTTGTCATCGGGGTTGTGCATGATGAGAGCATTCTTGTGTGACGAAAATGGAGCATGACTAAACTATATGATTTTGTAGGGATGAACTTTCTTTGGCCATGTTACTTTAAGAAAACATAATTGCTTTGTTGGTTTGCTTGAAGTATTATTATTCTTTATGTCAATATGAACTTTTGTCTTGAATCTTCCTAATCTGAATATTCATACCACAATTAAGAAGATTTGCATTGAAATTATGCCGAGTAGCACTCCGCATCAAAAATTCTCTTCTTATCATTTACCTACTCGAGGACGAGCAGGAATTAAGCTTGGGGATGCCTGATACGTCTCCAACGTATAATTTTTGATTGCTCCATGCTATATTATCTACTGTTTTGGACTATATTGGGCTTTATTTTCCACTTTTATATTATTTTTGGGACTAACCTATTAACCGGAGGCCCAGCCCAGAATTGTTGTTTTTTGCCTATTTCAGTGTTTTGAAGAAACGGAATATCAAACGGAGTCCAAACGGAATGAAACCTTCGGGAACGTGATTTTCTCACCGAACATGATCCAGGAGACCTGGACCCTATGCCAAGGCATCAGAGAGGAGGTCACGAGGGTGGGGGGCGCGCCCCCCCTAGGGCGCGCCCCCTACCTCGTGGGCCCCTCGGAGCTCCACCGATGTACTCCTTCCTCCTATATATACCTACATACCCCCAAACGATCAGAACAGAAGCCAAAAACCTAATTCCACTGCCGCAACTTTCTGTATCCACGAGATCCCATCTTGGGGCCTGTTCCGGAGCTCCGCCGGAGAGGGCCGTCATCACGGAGGGCTTCTACATCATCATAGCCTCTCCGATGAAGTGTGAGTAGTTTACCTCAGACCTTCGGGTCCATAGTTAGTAGCTAGATGGCTTCTTCTCTCTTTTTGGATCTCAATACAAAGTTCTCCCCCTCTCTCGTGGAGATCTATTCGATGTAATCTTCTTTTTGCGGTGTGTTTGTTGAGACCGATGAATTGTGGGTTGATGATCAAGTCTATCTATGAATAATATTTGAATCTTCTCTGAATTCTTTTATGTATGATTGGTTATCTTTGCAAGTCTCTTTGAATTATCCATTTGGTTTGGCCAACTAGATTGGTAGTTCTTGCCATGGGAGAAGTGCTTAGCTTTGGGTTCGATCTTGCGGTGTCCTTTCCCAGTGACAGAAGGGGCAGCAAGGCACGTATTGTATCGTTGCCATCGAGGATAACAAGATGGGGTTTATTTCATATTGCATGAATTTATCTCTCTACATCATGTCATCTTGCTTAAGGCGTTACTCTGTTTTTAACTTAATACTCTAGATGCATGCTGGATAGCGGTCGATGAGTGGAGTAATAGTAGTAGATGCAGAATCCGTTTCGGTCTACTTGTCACGGACGTGATGCCTATATACATGATCATGCCTAGATATTCTCATAACTATGCTCAATTCTGTCAATTGCTCAACAGTAATTTGTTCACCCACCGTAGAATACTTATGCTCTTGAGAGAAGCCACTAGTGAAACCTATGGCCCCCGGTCTATTCTCATCATATCAATCTCCATCACTTTAATATTGCTTTGCTTTTTTACTTTGCCTTTACTTTTTACTTTGCATCTCTATACCAAAAATACCAAAAATATTATATCTATCAGATCTCACTCTCGTAAGTGACCGTGAAGGGATTGACAACCCCTAATCGCGTTGGTTGCGAGTAGCTATCGTTTTGTGCAGGTACGAAGGACTTGAGCATGGCCTCCTACTGGATTGATACCTTGGTTCTCAAAAACTGAGGGAAATACTTACGCTACTTTGCTGCATCATCCCTTCCTCTTCGGGGAAAACCAACGCAAGCTCAAGAGGTAGCACCCAACGAGGAGAAGAAGGAAATGATAAGCGGTTTTCAGCAAGGTATTCTCTGCAAGCACTGAAATTATCGGTAACAGATAGTTTGGTGATAAGGTAATTGGTAACGAGTAGCAAGTAATAAAAGTAAATAAGGTGCAGCAAGATGGCCCAATCCTTTTTGTAGCAAAGGACAAGCCTGGACAAACTCTTATATGAAGGAAAGCGCTCCCGAAGACACATGGGAATTATCGTCAAGCTAGTTTTCATCACGATCATATGATTCGTGTTTGGTACTTTGATAATTTGATATGTGGGTGGACCGGTGCTTGGGTACTGTCCTTACTTGGACAAGCATCCCACTTATGATTAACCCCCATTGCAAGCATCTGCAACTACAACAGAAGTATTAAGGTAAACATAACCATAGCATGAAACATATGGATCCAAATTAGCCCCTTACAAAGCAACGCATAAACTAGGGTTTAAGCTTCTGTCACTCTAGCAACCCATCATCTACTTATTACTTCCCAATGCCTCCCTCTAGGCCCAAACAATGGTGAAGTGTCATGTAGTCGACGTTCACATGACACCACCGGAGGGATGACAACATACATCTTATCAAAATATCGAACGAATACCAAATTCACATGACTACTAATAGCAAGACTTCTCCCATGTCCTCAAGAACAAACGTAACTACTCACAAAGCATATTCATGTTCATAATCAGAGGGGTATTAATATGCATAATGGATCTGAACATATGATCTTCCACCAAGTAAACCAATTAGCATCAACTACAAGGAGTAATCAACACTACTAGCAACCCACAGGTACCAGTCTGAGGTTTGGATACAAAGATTGGATACAAGAGATGAACTAGGGTTTGAGATGAGATGGTGCTGGTGAAGATGTTGATGGAGATTGACCCACTCCCGGTGAGAGGATCGTTGGTGATGATTTCCCCCTCCCGGAGGGAAGTTTCCCTGGCAGAACAACTCCGCCAGAGCCCTAGATTGGTTCCGCCTCATGGCGGCGGAGTCTCGTCCCGAAAGCTTGCTTATGATTTTTTCCTCGACGAAAGACTCCATATAGCAAAAGACGGGCATCGGAGGGCCACCAGGGGGCCCATGAGGCAGGGGGCGTGCCCAGGGGGGTAGGGCATGGCCCCCACCCTCGTGGCCAGGGTGTGGCCCCCTCTGGAACTTCTTGCGCTCAGTATTTTATATATATTCTGGAAATAACTTCCATGAAGTTTCAGGACTTTTGGAGCTATGCAGAATAGGTCTCTAATATTTGCTCCTTTCCAGCCTAGAATCCCAACTGCTGGCATTCTCCCTCTTCATGTAAACCTTCTAAAATAAGGGAGAATAGGCATAAGTATTGTTATATTAAATAAATCACTTTGATTATTTGTTTGATTGTGAGTGATTGATTGTGTGAAATTGAGTGAAATTGGAAACTTTTTGAAAGTTGAATGAGAGGGAATGAAATGACTTCCCAAACTTTCATCCTTGCATTTGATCTCAATGAAATTCAAATTTATTTCATCACCACAACCCTAGAGTGAAGAAAACATGACTTCTTCCAGAAACAAAAAGGGTTTCGAAAGATTTTTGAATTTCATTTTGAAGTTATTTCAAATTTATAAACTTTATGCAACTCAATGATTTTCATGAGAGAAGATAAAATGACTTCTTCAAAACATATGAAATATGAGTTGGAAGTATGAAGAAAGGTTTGAAGATGGTTTGAATTTTTTTGTTAAATTCAAAACCATTTGGAGTTATTTGGTTTTATTTCAAATTATTTTCTCCAAAATTAGAATATATAGAAAATAGGGTAAAATGATTCCCTACAACAGAAAAATGGAGAAAATTAAGTTTGAAATAATTTTGGTATTTTAAAGTAGTTTTATTTTGAATTTTAATTGCATCAGAAGTACTTTTTTATTTATTAGAATTTTTGTGTATTTGTTTCACTTTGTAAAAATGTTCATGTTCTAGGATTTATTTTTGCGGTCATTTTGATATATTATATGCCTATATACATTTATTATTTAGTTTGTTTCTTTCTTTCTTTTTGTTCTGTGTTTAAAAAGAATAGGAAAAACTTTTAAAAAAACGGCCGAAGGCACTGAGGCCCAACTCTCTCTCTCCCTCGGCCCACCTACGCGCCAGGCTGGCCCAGCAACTCACCCGCGCCAGAAACCCCTTCGCCCCGGTCACCCGCTACCTCCTCTCTCTCTCACCGACGCTGACTTGCGGGCCCCACCTGTCCGCCCGAAACCTCGCGCCCACCTTCTTCTTCCCCACGCCAAGTTGCGCCGCCGCCGGAATCCCGGATCGTTCAGGATCTTCTCCCCGATCTGCCCCCTGCTCCAAGTCGGTCGCCCCCTATATATAGCCCTCCCCTCACCCCGTTCCGCCCCTTCCTGACCCCTGAACCCCTCTCCCTCGCCGCCTATTGCTCGCTGGAGCTCCGCCTCCGCCACCATGCCATTGTCGCCCTAGCCACTCCCTCCATCTTCCCCGAGCCCCACCACCTCCACCAATCGCCTCGACCCCGTCGACCGCACCTCCCTGAGGACTCGTCCGAGCTCCTGCGCCCTTGGAACACCACCGCCGCCGACCACCCGAACGTCACCGCCGCCCCGAGCTCGCCGCCGTCCTCCTCCGACGTCCCCGAGCTCCACCGAGGCCACAACCGTGATCGCCTTTGTCCGCTGCATCCTCCCGACGAGTTCACCGATCTCACCGACGACCGAAGCGACGTCCCCGTCGACCACCGAAGCCGGAGCACCTCGCCGGAGTTCATCGCCGCCGCGGTGAGCTTCTCCTCCCTCCGATCCTTTTTCAATGGCTTAGATTAGATCTTTGTATGGTTAGGTTTTATTTTATTAGATCGGATTTTAGTGCGGTTTATTTACGGTTAGTTCGGTTTATGGCTAAACCGGTTCACTGGTTTTCCTTTATTCGTATGCGCGTTAACGGTTTAGTTATATATCGCCCGAGCGTGGTTTAGCGTTGGATCGCCCACTGCTTAGGCCCAATAGCAGCCCGACGCGTAGTACCTGCCAGTTTTTTAGTTTATTTTTGTTTCTGTTTAAAAAAACAGAAATAGTTTCAATTTTAGATTGCTTATATCTTTTAGTGTCTTTATTGAAATTGAGTGATTCTTTTTGCATTAGATTCAAAATTTCTTGAAGTTTCTGTCTATGTCCTTAGATATAAAGTTTGATTAGTTTAAATTTTGAGTTTGATGAAATTTGTTCAAATCACTAATTTGGCCGTATCTTGAGTTTTATAAAATATTTTTGATTGATTCTTTTTGCTACGGTTTTGTTATTGATTTGTCTATCCAGAGTAATATAGTGATTTATTTTAGTTATTTTAAATTAAGTTTTTAGCAAAATAGTATTGTTTTAGTTATAGTTTTGTTTTAGTCTTTTCTTTATTGTTTTTATTAGTTTTAAATTATTTCTTTTTGTGACTCCTGAAAAATTTAGTTTTGTTTCTGTTAGTCAACAAAAGAAATTTTTGTTTTTATTTTCAAAACTTATTTTACTTAGTTTTGTATGAAAACTTGTTTAGGTCATAGTTAGTGTTTCATAAAAGCTTTTTATTTGTTTCTTTTTGCTATTAAAAGTTTATGAAAAAGACTTTCTGTTAAAATTAGTTGTTTTACATTTTCTTTTCTGTTTATTTATTATATCAGTATTTTCTTTGTTGTTAAGATTTTACTTAGGACAAAGCTATTTTGGGTTATGTCTTAGAATTTTTCTTTAGTAGTTTTCTTCAGTAGTTTTCATTGGTTTATTATTTTGTGTTCTTTGTGAATTGCATTTTATTTTTTTATTTTGTTTGTGAGTGTTAGAAATTGCTTGCTAGTATGTTTGCTTATGTGAATACTATGTTTTACTATATAGATTTTGATCGGAGAGTTGCGTATAATCTTATCAAGTTTCTAAGAGGGTTAAAACCTAATCGATTAGCCGTGTCCCCGGTTACGGACAATTTGAGCCTCTAGACTTGGATCTATCTCGGAACTCTCAACACCGGACTGATAAATTCATTGTGGGCAACTTATGATGATTTGGGCTATGAGACATCGGTTGACGGAACCATGTCATGATAGAAAACTCCGTAGTACAGACCCCGGATAATTCCTTTGCTGTAGGGAAAATAAAACCAGCTTTTATGCAAACAAAACTCAGATACAGAGCCACAAAGCCATATTGCATATAGTATAGTTTATCATCTGTTTTTCTTATAGTGATCTTGCCGGTACATTCAATGTACTGACCTACACGGCTACAATGTCTCATGTTGCAGATATGTTTCTTCCGACGAGTAAGAGTTACGTCATAGGGTTACGGTCTACACTCAACCTGCCGATGGCGTTGATGGGACTCCACATCCGATTGTTTGTTTCCGCTGAGACTTATGAGGTATATATCAGTTTTACATAATTTATACATGTGATTGCACTTTGATATATACATTGATGTACTGTGTGTGCCAGCATACCGATCCAGGGATGGCACAGATACACAGAGGCTTGACCGTCTGAGGTCGGGTCGCTACAGGCATGGTATCAGAGCACATGTTGACTGTAGGACGTGACCCTAGAAATGAGAAAGCCCTAGGACAGGAAATCTCTAAAACTTTATTTTCCAAAGAACCTATTACTTCTCATCTTTTCTGATTTTATCAAATAACCTCTCTTACTTCAAATAGTTAGAATATACCCCTTTCCCTTTTGACCACACGGAGGATCAACTAAAGCCGCTCCAAGAAGGACAAGATATCGGACAACCGATGACCATTTCGGAGTAAAGAGGATTTCACCATGCATTAGAAGAGTTAAAGCTACAACATTTGAAGACTCCGAAGACTTGAAGAATCTGACGAATTATTTGACCTTTAGAAGACCAAACCCATGTTATTTACTTACGTTAGATGCGGCGATTTGTGCGCTGTCATTTGTTTGATGTTTTTCCGACAGCCACAAAATAAAACTCATTTCTTCAAAACTATTGTTTGTATTGTGTATATTCCTCCCCACCTCTCTCTTATCTCACCCTAAAAACCTTGGACCCAGTAGATGATGAATGAAGTTGGACTGGTATTCTCTGGACCGAAAACCCAGCCGGAGGCAGAGCTATGGATTCAGAACACGGAGAATCACTTCGGGAGCAATTTGGTTTCATGGAAGAATGAAGTATCGTATGCTCTTCAGTACTTTGAAGGAAGTGCTGCAACATGGTGGCATATGCATCAAGCTATACAGGGATGGAATGGAGCAAGGACTTGGGAAGAATTCAAGAAGACTCTGACAAGATCACGTCTTATCCAGAAGCACCATGATACCCTAAGAAATAAACCTTCTACCTGCAAGATTTGCGGAGAAATAGGACACACCCAGGAGAAACACAAGGATGGATGCCCTCATTGTAAGGAGAAACACCCAACTGAGGAATGCCCAACTAGTCAGGTGACTTGTTTCTTGTGTGAAGGAACTACCCACTACCCAGCTCAGTGTCACATTTACCCCACGGTGCAACAAACTATTCAGAAGCAGGAAGAAGGAATGAAAGAAGCCCTCCGAGAAGTTATGAAAGAACATATGATTAAGGAAAGTGTTGAAGACCCTAATGGAGAAAGCCTCAATAGATTTTACTCCAATGCCTGTTATTCATGTGGAGAAGAAGGATATTTTTCACAGTATTGCACCAAGGAAAGAAAAGGGTATCTGGGATACTTCCCGACAGAAGCGGTGGAGTTTGATCCACAGGGAATAGAATGTTTGATCAGAACAAAGAAAACCAAGAAGAGAAAACAAAGACACCCTCGAAACAACCCAATTTCTGCAAAGAGGGACAAAAGTCATATTACCTGTTTTGAATGTAAGGACGTCGGGCATTATGCCAATGATTGTCTCGAAAGGAAGCATGGTACTCAAGGAGCAGGCACCATCACCAAGAAGCCTCGAGACATGCCGGAAGTTATTTGTTTCCGTTGCAAGGAAGCAGGACATTTTTGCTAGGGATTGTTCAAATCATGAGAAAGCTAGAGCTGAGTAGTGGAGATGTTGATATCAGTAATAAGGGTAGTAAGGAAAACACTTTTTCATGAGAATGCGGGGTTGAGTTATGTAATAGATTACTCAGATATTGTAAAAATTCATGACTCAATAAAGTTGATATGTCATATGCTGAAAGGCTTTAAGGAGTTGTTATGTTTTATCATGGAAATTAATATTCTGGGTGAACATGGAAGAAAATGAGTTGTGATGCATAAACTAGATGTTGGAGATTGAGTTTGAAGTTCTGTTTGGATGATATGAATGTGTACCCAAGGAGATATGTACCTTATTCTGAGCACCATTTTTGTTTTACAACTGCAGATGACGACCCTTTATGAGTCTTTCCTTAAAGGTCCAAAAATGATCATGACCCTGACAAGTGATCATGATTACCCGAAGATCCTGAAGGACATGATGAAGCATATTCACCTTGAAGGAGATGCAGTCTACAAAGGCTACCCCTTCATGCAAAAGGGAGTGGAACTTTGGTATGTGGAGGTACACCTCCACCGTATGAAAGGAGTTTGCCCAAAGATGATGGGGCAGTACTTTTTCATCTCACGTGTACCACAAGCAACTTTCTTCGACGCTGTTCGTGAAGCAGCCATGGAAGCCATACGCCAGATCGGAGAAATACTTGAAGCAAGACTCCGTTATACTCAGGAATACCTAAGAGAAGTGCATGCAGATATGATGGAAATGAAGCTCAAGGCCACCACGATGAAACAGAAGATTGAAGATTTCAAGGCGCATGTCGCACAATTCTAGTGGGACTGAAGAATCCTCAAGGAGGAAAAATGAATAAAGTAGGAAGTAATGCCTGACCATACCAAACCATGTGGGTGGCAGCATTTGTAATAAAGTACTTTTTGGAATTTGGATTTACGAAAAATGGTTAAGGATGTAATAAAAGATTTGATATGAAAATAATATGATTTATGGATAAACTAGTGCATTTTTTTGGTGTGGTAGTACTCCGTAAAGCCACAAGATCAATAAGAAAGAAATGTGTTACTCATGACGGTCCATAGAAGGGAGCGGGACCAAATAAGTTGGAGTTTTGTATGATCGTCACCACAAGGGTATGAAGGTAGAAGTACTATTGGATTTAAAGGAGATGTAATGTTGGAATACAGAATGATAATCCTCGAAAGGATGAGTTAAATTTTACAAGAGTTGAAGTGGGCCATAACCCACAGGCCCCGGAGTTAATAAGAAGCAAGCACACTCTTGCTGAAGGAAGATATTTTGGAAGAAAACTGTGAGTTAATCAACCAACATTTTTAGGAGGATACGAAAACCTGAGAGATGTGAAGAACCGTTAGATGTCTTGTTCAGCTTGTAGAAACAATGGATTTATTCGAACTCAGTTCGTCGACAAGAGAAGTTCTGCAATACTTGTGAGTATGCCCAAGTGTTAGAATACGTGATTCGATGTCTGCATATGTAGTAATGGTTCAAGTACGAGATGGATTGGCCCCCATACCGGAGACTTCTATCATGAGCTATCATATGTTGATGGAAAATCAGAGAGCCTTGAAAACCTTAGAAGAGTGTCGACACGTCAAGCCATAAAACCATAGAATGGTAGGATAATTGATCCATGTACTAGGCACCCGTTGCCAATCGTAGGATAGACGGTGAGATTCAACCAAACCCATTTTTCTGCAGGAGAAACCATACATGGTTGACCACCATGAGAATTTCGATAGTTATTTAGTATTGGTGACAGACCAGTCAGCTAAGAAGACTCAGACTCGGAAGAACGTCACCAGGATGAAAGGACACATGTTTGAGGAAAAGGTTATGCCCCGACCGGAATAGCACCCGTGAAAGAGCTATTCCGGAGTATATGAGAACACCGACACCAGCAACCCAAAAGGATGGAGTACATGAGTTTTGTCTGAACCATACCCATGCTTTTAAGTGTGGTAGCACACTAGACCCTTCCGACCAAAATATTTGCTAGAAGACCCCAACCCCTAACCTTTTCTTGCTAGCCTCTTCGAATCTCGAGGACAAGATTCATTTTAAGTGTGGTAGGTTTGTAACATCCCAAAATTCTAAATTTTGGAATGTTATATTAAATAAATCACTTTGATTATTTGTTTGATTGTGAGTGATTGATTGTGTGAAATTGAGTGAAATTGGAAACTTTTTGAAAGTTGAATGAGAGGGAATGAAATGACTTCCCAAACTTTCATCCTTGCATTTGATCTCAATGAAATTCAAATTTATTTCATCACCATGACCCTAGAGTGAAGAAAACATGACTTCTTCCAGAAACCAAAAGGGTTTCGAAAGATTTTTGAATTTCATTTTGAAGGTATTTAAAATTTATAAACTTTATGCAACTCAATGATTTTCATGAGAGAAGATAAAATGACTTCCTCAAAACATATGAAATATGAGTTGGAAGTATGAAGAAAGGTTTGAAGATGGTTTGAATTTTTTGTTAAATTCAAAACCATTTGGAGTTATTTGGTTTTATTTCAAATTATTTTCTCCAAAATTAAAATATATAGAAAATAGGGTAAAATGATTCCCTACATTAGAAAAATGGAGAAAATTAAGTTTGAAATAATTTTGGTATTTTAAAGTAGTTTTATTTTGAATTTTAATTGCATGAGAAGTATTTTTTTATTTATTAGAATTTTTGTGTATTTTATTTCACTTTGTAAAAATGTTCATGTTGTAGGATTTATTTTTGCGGTCATTTTGATATATTATATGCCTATATACATTTATTATTTAGTTTGTTTATTTCTTTCTTTTTGTTCTGTGTTTAAAAAGAATAGAAAAAACTTTTTAAAAAAACGGCCGAAGCCACCGAGGCCCAACTCTCTCTCTCTCCCTGGGCCCACCTACGCGCCAGGCTGGCCCAGCAACTCACCCGCGCCAGAAACCCCTTCGCCCCGGTCGCCCACTACCTCCTCTCTCTCTCACCGACGCTGACTTGCGGGCTCCACATGGTCCGCCCGAAACCTCGCGCCCACCTTCTTCTTCCCCACGCCAAGTCGCGCCGCCGCCGGAATCCTGGATCGTTCGGGATCTTCTCCCTGATCTGCCCCCTCCTCCAAGTCGGTCGGCCCCTATATATACCCCTCCCCTCACCCCGTTCCGCCCCTTCCTGACCCCTGAACCCCTCTCCCTCGCCGCCTATTGCTCGCCGGAGCTCCGCCTCCGTCACCGCGCCATTGTCGCCCTAGCCACTCCCTCTGTCTTCCCTGAGCCCCACCACCTCCACCAATCGCCTCGACCCCGTCCACCGCACCTCCCCGAGGACTCGCCCGACCTCATGCGCCCTTGGAACACCACCGCCGCCGACCACCCGAACGTCACCGCCGCCCCGAGCTCGCCGCTGTCCTCCTCCGACATCCCCGAGCTCCACCGAGGCCACAACCGTGATCGCCTTCGTTCGCTGCATCCTCCCGACGAGTTCACCGATCTCACCGACGACCGGGGCGCCGTCCCCGTCGACCACCGAAGCCGAAGCACCTCGCCGGAGTTCATCACCGCCGCGGTGAGCTTCTCCTCCCTCCGATCCTTTTTCAATGGCTTAGATTAGATGTCTGTATGGTTAGGTTTTATTTTATTAGATCGGATTTTAGTGTGGTTTATTTACGGTTAGTTTAGTTTATGTCTAAACTGCTTCACTGGTTTTCCTTTATTCGTACGCGCGTTAACGGTTTAGTTATATATCGCCCAAGCGTGGTTTAGCGTTGGATCGCCCACTGCTTAGGCCCAATAACAGCCCGATGCGTAGTACCTGCCAGTTTTTTTAGTTTATTTTCGTTTCTATTTGAAAAAACAGAAATAGTTTCAATTTTAGATTGCTTATATCTTTTAGTGTCTTTATCCAAATTGAGTGATTCTTTTTGCATTAGATTCAAAATTTCTTGAAGTTTCTGTTTGTGTCCTTAGATATAAAGTTTGAGTAGTTTAAATTTTGAGTTTGATGAAATTTGTTCAAATCACTAATTTGGCCGTATCTTGAGTTTTATAAAATATTTTTGATTGATTCTTTTTGCTACGGTTTTGTTATTGATTTGTCTATCCAGAGTAATATAGTGATTTATTTTAGTTTATTTTAAATTAAGTTTTTAGCAAAACAGTATTGTTTTAGTTATAGTTTTGTTTTAGTCTTTTCTTTATTGTTTTTATTAGTTTTAAATTATTTCTTTTTGTCACTCCTGAAAAATTTAGTTTTGTTTCTGTTAGTCAACAAAAGAAAATTTTGTTTTTATTTTAAAAACTTATTTTACTTAGTTTTGTATGAAAACTTGTTTAGGTCATAGTTAGTGTCTCATATAAGCTTTTTATTTGTTTCTTTTTGCTATTAAAAGTTTATGAAAAATACTTTCTGTTAAAATTAGTTGTTTTATATTTTCTTTTCTGTTTATTTATTATATCAGTATTTTCTTTGTTGTTAAAATTTTACTTAGGACAAAGCTATTTTGGGTTATGTCTTAGAATCTTTCTTTAGTAGGTTTCATTGGTTTATTATTTTGTGTTCTTTGTGAATTGCATTTTATTTTTTTTATTTTGTTTGTGAGTGTTAGAAATTGCTTGCTAGTATGTTTGCTTATGCGAATACTATGTTTTACTATATAGATTTTCATCGGAGTGTTGCGTATAATCTTATCAAGTTTCTGAGAGGGTTAAAACCTAATCGATTAGCCGTGTCCCCGGTTACGGACAATTTGAGCCTCTAGACTTGGATCTATCTCGGAACTCTCAACACCGGACTGATAAATTAATTGTGGGCAACTTATAATGATTTGGGCTATGAGACATCGGTTGGCGGAACCATGTCATGATAGAAAACTCCGTAGTACAGACCCCGGATAATTCCTTTGCTGTAGGGAAAATTAAACCAGCTTTTATGCAAACAAAACTCAGATACAGAGCCACAAAGCCATATTGCATATAGTATAGTTTATCATTTGTTTTTCTTACAGTGATCTTGCCGGTACATTCAATGTATTGACCTACGCAGCTGCAACGTCTCATGTTGCAGATATGTTTCTTCCGATGAGTAAGAGTTATGTCATAGGGTTACGGTCTACACTCAACCTGCCGATGGCGTTGATGGGACTCCACATCCGATTGTTTGTTTCCGCTGAGACTTATGAGGTATATATCAATTTTACGTTATTTATACATGTGATTGCACTTTGATATATACATTGATGTACTGTGTGTGCCAGCATACCGATCCAGGGATGGCATAGATACACAGAGGCTTGACCGTTTGAGGTCGGGTCGCTACAGTGACATAATATGTAATAACTGCCCATAATGCAATAAATATCGATATAAAAGCTTGATGCAAAATGGACATATCAACTCCCCCTAGCTTAGACCTCGCTTGTCCTCAAGCGAAAGCCGAAATCGAAAAATATGTTCACATGTTTAGAGATAGAGGTGTCGATAAAAATAAAATACGGACATGAGGGCATCATGATCATTCTTAGAACAACAACTATATATATATTGTCATATGATCTCTTATGCTAAAGTAACAATTCAATCACAATTTCAAGTATGAATCATAAACTTCATTGAGAACCAACAAACTCTAATCTCAGTCATTGAGGCAATTGCAATTTATCATAACATAGGAAAGAGTCAATATAAGAGCTTTTCAACAAGTCCACATACTCAACCATCTTTTAGTCTTTGACAATTGTTAACATTCACGCAATATTTATGGGTATGAAGTTTTAATCGGACATAGAGAAAGATATGGGCTTATAGTTTTGCCTCCCAACGTTTTACCTCAAGGCTAATGCCAACAATAATAGTTCATGAAGGCTCACATCCAATTAGCTATATATATCAGGATCTTTCCAACACATTGTGCTTGCCAAAGGATAAAATATGAAAAGGAAGGGTGGAGATCACCATGACTCTTATATAAGGTAGAAGATAAAAGTAAAAGATAGGCCCTTTGCAGGGGGAAGCAGAGGTTGTCATGCGCTTTTATGGTTGGATGCACAAAATCTTAATGCAAAAGGACATCACTTTATATTGCCACTTGTGATATGGACCTTTATTATGCAGTCCGTCGCTTTTATTTCTTCCATATCACAAGATCGTATAAAGCTTATTTTCTCCACACTAATAAGTTATACATATTTAGAGAGCATTTTTTATTGCTTGCACCGATGACAACTTACTTTAAGGATCTTACTCAATCCATAGGTAGATATGGTGGACTCTCATGGCAAAACTGGGTTTAAGGATATTTGGACGCACAAGTAGTATCTCTACTTGGTGTAAAGAAATTGGCTAGCATGAGAGGGAAAGGCAAGCTCAACATGTTGGATGATCCATGACAACATAGTTTATCTCAGATGTAAGAAAACATAACCCATTATGTTGTCTTCCTTGTCCAACGTCAACTCTTAGCATGTCATACTTTAATGAGTGCTCACAATCATAAAAGATGTCCAAGATAGTATATTTATTTGTGAACCTCTCTTTCTTTATTACTTCTTATTAATTGCAATGATGACCAAAACTATGTATGTCGACTCTCAAAAACTTTTATTCGTCATACTCTTATATGTGAAGTCATTACTCTCCATAAGATCCATATGATGTCTTTGTTTCTTTTTATTCTTTCTCTTTTTATTTTATTCCCTCAAGGTCATAGCAAAATAATCAAGCCCTTGACTCAACACTAATCTTTATTATATTTAGCTCACATAATCGATTACATAGAAGGATCATAAAGCAAAACTCACAACTAGATCATACTAAAACTTTATTCTACTAGATCAAGGTATTATCAAAAGGATCAAACTAAGAAAACGGTAAAGATAAAAGTGATGGTGATACGATACCGGGGCACTCCCCCAAGCTTGGCAGTTGCCAAGGGGAGTGCCCATACCAGATACTTAGTTCTTCTTTGTTGGTGAAGAAGGTGGAGTTGTTGATGATGGATAGTCGCACATCGAGCGTAGGAGGTCCTCCAACTTGCGGATAATGCCCTTGAGTGCGATGATATGCTCCTTCAAAAAAATATTTTCACGTGTGAGATACTTGTTTTGTATACAAGCCAACTCAATCATCTTGAAAGCTTTGATCTCAGTTGGGGTAAGAAGATTGTGATCAAGTTGAAGGATGTCTTCTGTTGCCGGAACTTGGTCATCCGTGGCCTTCTTGATCCCTTCATCTTTGTTGATCCCCATAGGTTCTTCCCTCTTCAGTTCTATCTTCATTAGCCAAGCATCGTTTCCCTCATTGTTGGAGGAGGAGGGAGACGACATGATGCTTGGCCTTGACAACCCTGGCAGAAAACAGCTCGAAACAAGAACAAGAGATTTTTGCGTGATATGTTGTTCAAAACCTTCGGGAGATTATATAATGAATTTTTACCGACCAAAATAAGTATCGTGCAAGAAAACAGAGTCCGGAGAGCAGATGAGGTGCCCATGAGGCAGGGGGCGCGCCTCCCACCCTCGTGGAAGCCTCGTGTCCTTTCCGGTCTGCTTCTTATTTTCCTATTTTTTCTAAATATTCCAAAACAGAGAAATATTGCCATTAGAACTATTTTGGAGTCGGTTTACTTACCGTACCACATACCTATTCCTTTTTGGAGTCTGAAACGTTCTAGAAAGTGTCCCTTATGAATTCCTCCGGTGTTACGGTTTCAATAACATTGGTTTCAACATTTATGGGATTACCTGAGATATAATGTTTAATTCTTTGACCGTTCACCACCTTCGGATTTGTGCCTTCGAAGTTGTTGATTTTTATGGCACCGGAACAAAATAGACCTCCTCGATAACGTAAGGACCTTACCATTTAGAGAGAAGTTTGCCTGCAAAAAAATCTCAAACGAGAGTTGTATAGCAATACATAATCACCTACATTGAACTCACGCTTTTGTATCCTTTTATCATGCCATCTTTTAACTTTTTATTTAAACAGCTTAGCATTTTCATAAGCCTGGGTTCTCCATTCATCGAGTGAGCTAATGTCAAAAAGCCTCTTCTCACCAGGAAGTTTGAAGTCATAGTTGAGCTCCTTAATAGCCCAGTATGCCTTATGTTCTAATTCAAGAGGTAAGTGACATGCTTTACCATAAAACATTTTATACGGAGACATACCCATAGGATTTTTATATGCAGTTCTATAGGCCCATAATGCGTCATCAAGTTCCTTGGACCAATTCTTTCTAGATCTATTAACAGTCTTTTGCAAAATTAATTTGAGCTCTCTATTACTTAATTCCACTTGACCACTAGACCGTGGGTGATATGGAGATGCAATTCTATGATTAACATCATACTTAGCAAGCATTTTACGAAAGGCGCCATGAATAAAGTGTGAACCACCATCAGTAATTAAATATCTAGGGACTCCAAACCTCGGGAAAATAACTTCTTTAAGCATCTTAATAGAGGTGTTATGATTAGCACTACTAGTTGGAATAGCTTCTACCCACTTAGTAACGTAATCAACAACAACTAAAATATGTGTATACCCATTAGAGGAAGGAAAGGGTCCCATATAATCAAAGCCCCAAACATCAAATGGTTCAATAACAAGTGAATAATTCATAGGCATTTCTTGACGTCTACTAACATTACCAATTCTTTGATATTCATCACAAGACAAGACAAACTTACGGGCATCCTTGAAGAGAGTAGGCCAATAAAAACTGGATTGCAATACCTTGTGTGCAGTTCTATCTCCAGCATGGTGTCCTCCATAAGCTTCGGAGTGACACTTGCGTAGGATCCGTTCCTGTTCATGCTCAGGTACACAACGTCTAATAATACCATCTACTCCTTTATAAAGATGTGGGTCATCCCAAAAGTAATGTCTCAAATCATAGAAGAACTTTTTCTTTTGCTGGTATGTGAAACTAGGTGGTATAAATTTAGCAACAATATAATTAGCATAATCAGCATACCATGGAGCAGTACGAGAAACATTTATGACATTTAATTGTTCATCAGGAAATCTATTATCAATAGGTAGTGGGTCATCAAGAACATTTTCTAACCTAGACAAGTTGTCTGCAACGGGGTTCTCAGCTCCCTTTCTATCAATAATATGCAAATCAAATTCTTGTAGCAGGAGAACCCATCTAATAAGTCTAGGTTTAGCATCTTTCTTTTCCATAAGGTATTTAATAGCAGCATGATCAGTATGAATAGTTACTTTAGAATCAACAATATAAGGTCTGAACTTATCACAAGCAAATACAGCTGCTAAGAATTCCTTTTCAGTAGTAGCATAATTTCTCCAGGCATTGTCTAGAGTTTTACTAGAAAATTGAATAACATTTAATTTCTTATCAACTCTTTGCCCTAGAACAACACCTACAGCATAATCACTAGCATCACACATAATTTCAAAGGGTAAATTCCAATCAGGTGGCTGAACAATAGGTGCAGAAATCAATGCCTTCTTAAGTATTTCAAATGCTTCTACACAATCATCATCAAAGACGAAAGGAATATCTTTTTGTAATAGATTAGTCAGAGGCCGAGATTTTTTTGAGAAGTCCTTAATGAACCTCCTATAAAAACCGGCATAACCCAGAAAACTTCTTATACCTTTGATGTCCTTGGGACACGACATCTTTTCAATAGCATCAAATTTAGCTTTGTCAACTTCAATACCTCTTTTAGAAATTTTATGCCCCAAGATAATATCTTCGTTAACCATAAAGTGGCACTTCTCCCAATTCAAGACAAGATTAGTTTCTTCACATCTTTGCAAAACTCAATCAAGGTTGCTTAAGCAATCATCAAAAGAGGATCCATAAACAGAGAAATCATCCATGAATACCTCACATATCTTTTCACAAAAGTCAGAGAATATAGCCATCATGCATCTTTGAAAGGTAGCAGATGCATTACATAAACCAAAGGGCATACGTCTATAAGAAAGAGTACTGAAAGGGCAAGTAAAAGTGGTCTTTGATTGATCATCAGCTGACACAGGTATTTGAGAGAAGCCAGAGTAACCATCTAAAAAGCAAAGATGTGTATGTTTGGATAATCTTTCTAGCATTTGATCAATAAAAGGTAAGGGGTAATGATCTTTTTAGTAGCCTTATTTAATTTGCAGAAATCAATTACCTTCCTATAACCTGTAATAATTCTTTGCGGAATCAATTCATCTTTCTCGTTAGGAACAACAGTAATACCTCCCTTCTTAGGGACACAATGGACATGACTTACCCACTGACTATCAGCAACGGGATAAATTATACCTGCCTCAAGGAGCTTTAATATTTCCTTTCTTACCACTTCTTTCATCTTAGGATTCAGCCGTTGTTGGTGACCAATAACTGGTTTGGCATCTTCCTCTAAGTTTATTTTGTGTTGACATAGAGTGGGACTAATACCCTTAAGGTCATCAAGAGTATATCCAATAGCAGCAGGTCCTTCTTCAGAGTTTTCAATAATTTCTCTTCCTCCTTCTCTGAAAGGTTAGCACTAATAATAACAGGGTATATTTTCTTTTCATCAAGATAAGCATATTTAAGAGTATCAGGTAATGGAAGTTCAAACACGGGATCACCCTTGGGTGGAGGAGGATCCCCTAGGATTTCAATAGGCAAGTTGTGTTTCAAAATAGGTCCCTATTTAAAGAATACTTCATCTATTTCCCTTCTTTCATTCATGAACATATCATTTTCATGGTCTAGCAAATATTGTTCTAAGGGATCAGTAGGAGGCATGATAATGGAAGCAAGACCAATAATTTCATCTTTACTAGGCAATTCTTTATCATGGGGTTGTCTACGAAATTTAGCAAAATTAAACTCATGAGACATATCCCCTAAACCAACAGATACAATATCCTTATTGCAGTCTATCTTAGCATTGAAAGTATTCAAGAAGGGTCTACCAAATATAATGGGACAAAAGCTATCTTGCGGGGAACCAAGAACAAGAAAATCAGCAGGATATTTAACCTTTCCACACAAGACTTCAACATCTCTAACAATCCCAACTGGTGAAATAGTATCTCTATTGGCAAGCTTAATGGTAACATCGATATCTTCTATCTCAGCTGGTGCAATATCATGCATAATTTCTTTGTATAAGGAAATAGGTATTGCACTAGCACTAGCACCCATATCACATAAGCCATGATAACAATGATCTCCTATTTTAACAGAAATAACAGGCATGCCTACAACAAGTCTATGTTTATTTTTAGTATCAGGTTTAGTAATTCTAGCAGCTTCATCACAGAAGTAAACAACATGCCCATCAATATTATCGGCCAAGAGATATTTAACCATAGCAATTTTAGGTTCAACTTTAATTTGCTCAGGGGGTTTAGGTGTCTTAATATTACTTTTGTTGACCACAGTTGAAGCTTTAGCATGATTCTTTATTCTAACAGGGAAAGGTGGTTTCTCAACATAAGCAGTAGGAACAACAGGATCATTATAAGTGATAGTCTTTTATTCAACTTTAATAGGTTCAACTACTTTTACTTCTATGGGAGGATTATATTTAAACCACTTCTCCTTAGGGAGATCAACATGAGTAGCAAAGGATTCACATAAAGAAGCTACTATCTCAGAGTCGAGTCCATATTTAATGCTAAATTTACGGAAAACATCGGTATCCATAAAATATTTAACACAATCAAACTTAGGTATTATACCTAACTCCTTACCTTCGCCGAGATCCCAATCTTCAGAGTTGCGTTTAATTCTCTCCAATAAATTCCATTTGAATTCAATAGTCTTCATCATAAAGGAACTAGTACAAGAAGCATCGAGCATGGAGCGATTGTTGTCGGAAAGTCGAGCATAATTTTTTTGAATAATCATTTCTCTTGAGAGCTCATGATTGGGGCATAAATATAACATTGACTTAAGCCTCCCCCAAGCTTGAGCGATGCTTTCTCCTTCGTGAGGCCAAAAATTATATATATAATTACGATCACGATGAACAAGATGCATAGGATAAAACCTCTGATGGAATTCCAATTTCAACCGTTTGTAGTCCCATGATCCCATATCATCACATAGCCTATACCATGTCAATGCATCTCCCTTCAGAGATAAAGGGAACACCTTCTTATTGATAACATCATCGGGCATACCTGCAAGCTTAAATAATCCACAAACTTCATCCACATAGATTAAGTGTAAGTCGGGATGCAATGTTCCATCACCTGCAAAAGGATTAGCTAGCAGCTTCTCTATCACACCCGAAGGAATTTCAAAGTAAACATTTTCAGTAGGTTCAGTAGGTTGAGGAGTAACTAATTGTGGTTTCGGGTGTGGTGAAGATACCCCGAACAAACCCCTCAAAGGATTATGTTCCATAGTAACAAGTGACAGTAAATTTCAGCACACTATATAAATTTTTCCTTACCAAATTCCACCTACCAAAGGCGCTTCACTCCCTAGCAATGGCGCCAGAAAAGAGTCTTGATGACCCACAAGTATAGGGGATCTATCGTAGTCCTTTCGATAAGTAAGAGTGTCGAACCCAACGAGGAGCAGAAGGAAATGATAAGCGGTTTTCAGCAAGGTATTCTCTGCAAGCACTGAAATTATCGGTAACGGATAGTTTGGTGATAAGGTAATTGGTAACGAGTAGCAAGTAATAAAAGTAAATAAGGTGCAGCAAGATGGCCCAATCCTTTTTGTAGCAAATGACAAGCCTGGACAAACTCTTATATGAAGGAAAGCGCTCCCGAGGACACATGGGAATTATCATCAAGCTAGTTTTTATCACGATCATATGATTCGCGTTCGGTACTTTGATAATTTGATATGTGGGTGGACTGGTGCTTGGGTACTGTCCTTACTTGGACAAGCATCCCACTTATGATTAACCCCTATTGCAAGCATACGCAACTACAACAGAAGTATTAAGGTAAACCTAACCATATCATGAAACATATGGATCCAAATCAGCCCCTTACGAAGCAACACATAAACTAGGGTTTAAGCTTCTATCACTCTAGCAACCCATCATCTACTTATTACTTTCCAATGCCTCCCTCTAGGCCCAAACAATGGTGAAGTTTCATGTAGTCGACGTTCACATGCCACCACTAGAGGGATGACAACATACATCTTATCAAAATATCGAACGGATACCAAATTCACATGACTACTAATAGCAAGACTTCTCCCATGTCCTCAGGAACAAACGTAACTACTCACAAAGCATATTCATGTTCATAATTAGGGGGGTATTAATATGCATAATGGATCTGAACATATGATCTTCCACCAAGTAAACCAATTAGCATCAACTACAAGGAGTAATCAACACTACTAGCAACCCACGGGTACCAATCTGACGTTTGGATACAAAGATTGGATACAAGAGATGAACTAGGGTTTGAGATGAGATGGTGCTGGTGAAGATGTTGATGGAGATTGACCCCCTCCCGATGAGAGGATTGTTGGTGATGATGATGGTGATGATTTCCCCCTCCCGGAGGGAAGTTTCCCTGGCAGAACAGCTCCGCCAGAGCCCTAGATTGGTTCCGCCTCGTTGTGGCGGAGTCTCGTCCCGAAAGCTTGCTTATGATTTTTTCCTCGACGAAAGACTCCATATAGCAGAAGATGGGCATCGGAGGGCCACCAGGGGGCCCACGAGGCAGGGGGCGCGCCCAGGGGGTATGGCGCACCCCCACACTCGTGGCCAGGTGTGGCCCCCCTCGTAACTTCTTGCGCTCAGTATTTTTTATATATTCTGGAAATAGCTTCCGTGAAGTTTGAGGACTTTTGGAGCTGTGCAGAATAGGTCTCTAATATTTGCTCCTTTTCCAGCCCAGAATCCCAGCTGCCAGCATTCTCGTTCTTCATGTAAACCTTGTAAAATAAGAGAGAATAGGCATAAGTATTGTGACATAATGTGTAATAACAGCCCATAATGTAATAAATATCGATATAAAAGCATGATGCAAAATGGACATATCATTCTTTTCCTCAATTATTTCAACCGGTGTTTTCTCTTCAAGTTATTCATCGATTCCCTGTTCCAAGTTGCCTTTGTTTTCCCGTCCTCCCACCCCTTTTATTCCCGAAGTCTGAGCCTCTATTCGAGCATCAATTTCATTTGTGCGGAGCCTCTTCAGTCTTTCCTCAATTGTCTCAACCGTGAATTCTCTTCAACTTCATCATGGTTCGTCTTGTTTTCTTTTCTGGTGGATTAAATTCCAATTTTCGGGTTGATCACATTATTTTCCTCGACTCAAGTGCTTCCACTTGCTCGTTCGCCTCTCACCAATTTATCCTTCCGGAGTGCTGAAGACATCTCAGAAGATTCGTGTTTGCATTCAATTATTTTGAGGTTGTCACCTCATTCAAGTATTTCAGTTGTTCCGGTGCATCATCTCTCTCTCCAACAATCCTTTCCAATGGTGTTTCTTTTCAGTGGGCCCTAACCCACAAGTCTTTTCCCAGGATCTTACCCGACTCTTCTATTTTTCCCGGAGTTATTCTCAAATTCTTTTCGAAGTTTGACGTAAGAAGGAATTTCATCAGTTAGATGATTTTTCAAGATTGATTTCAAATTATTTTCATTGTTGCCTCAACCTCTTTGCTTTTCATTCTCCCGGAGTATCTCAACAATTTTGGTGGTGTTCCTCCTCGTCATTCCCAACATTTGAAGACTGAAGAATAGTTTTCCTCTAAATCTTGTCCGTTCTCTCGAAGATTAATGGCGCTAGCTTAATGTTATCCTCCCAAATTGTTTCCAATCGTGTAATTCTTTCCTTACCCATCCAGAGTATTTCAGGAGTTATTTTCTGTTTCGATTATCCGGAGGCCTTTGTCGGTGTCAAAACCGGCGGATCTTGGGTAGGGGGTCCCGAACTGTGCGTCTAAGGTCGATGGTAACAGGAGGCAGGGGACACGATGTTTTACCCAGGTTTGGGCCCTCTTGATGGAGGTAATACCCTACATCCTACTTGATTGATATTGATGAGTATGAGGATTACAAGAGTTGATCTACCACGAGATCGTTGTGGCTAAACCCTAGAAGTCTAGCATGTATGATTGTGATTATGACCGCCTCTATGGACTAAACCCTCCAGTTTATATAGACACCGGAGGGGCCTAGTGTTGTACAGAGTCGGTTTACAAAAGAAGGAATCTACATATCCGAACGC